>NC_057795.1:118415403-118694313 GCF_018294505.1 Triticum aestivum | reverse complement strand
CAGCGGATCAAGCGCGTCTGGGGCTCGCCGGACGCGAGCGCATCGCCCCAATAAGCGAGACATAGGGGCGCCCCGGTATTTCCTATTTGGCGCCTCAGGCGCCAGTTAACATGCATTTTCGTTAACTCGCGCTTGTGTCGTCTGTAAATGGGCCCGGTTGACTTTCTTTCTGAAAATTCTATGAACTTTTTAAAAATTTCAACAGTTTTTTTTCGGATTGATGAACTCTTTTGAATATCGATGAACTTTTTTGAATATGATGAACATATTTTTGAAAATGGATGAACTTTTTTTATCTATGAACTTTTTTTCAGTTCAATGAACTTTTTCTAAAAATACATGAACTTTTTTGAATTTCTATGAACTTTTCTAAAATTTAATTGAATTTTTAAAAATTAATGAACTTTTGCTAAGTTGGATGAATTTCTTTTCAATTTGAATGAACTTTGTTTCTAACTAATAGCACAGGAACAATTTTCTGATACTGCATGATTTTTCCAAAAAATATGAACATTTTTATCTTCGACAAGTACGTGATAAAAAAATTCAAAATATGATTTTTTTTTCAATTAGAAAAACATTTCATTTAATGCTTCAACACTCTATAAACATACATGAATATGAGTTTATATGTGTAAATATTAACTAAATATCACATGCATGATTTTATTTTAAAATTATATGCACATTTTTGTATAATACTTTAAGATGTTTTAATACACAGTAAAGATATTTTTATGTACACGATGCCTATTTTTTAATATGCAATGAACATTATTTTAATACGTGATGACCATTTAAAAAAATTGGGTCACACTGAACACTCTTTCAATAGCGACGAACAATTTTTATTTAACTACGAGTATTATTTTGATACATGATAAACATTTGAAAATACTTTTATTGGACAATATTTTTATTAAGTACTAAAATAAAATAGGTCTTCCAAATATTTGTTTTTTGAAATATAAATAACCGATTGAGTGAGCTAATTGCTTCAAGATCGATCATTGCTTCCTCAATATCTACCGAAGAAGTATCAACTAAGTTGGTCTGGCCCATGTGCGGTATTTAGTAGGCGAGCACAATTTATAACTCACAACAAGCGAGGTGTTGCTGCTTCCATCTCTTGATACCGGTCCCAAATTTTTTGATTACATAAATCTAGACTTCGATGCCAGGTGACCATCTCGTCCATGCCGCTCAAACATTAGTAAGGTTAGTGATTGTGACGCCCCGAATTCAATCATACACTAATCATACACGCAAATGTGTACGATCAAGATCAAGGACTCACGGGAAGATACCACAACACAACTTTATACGCAAATTAAAATAATACAAACTCTATATTACAAGCCAGGGGCCTCGAGGGCTTGAATACATCAACTTGAATACAAACGAGTCAGCGGAAGCAACAATATCTGAGTATAATTTCTTCCCTGCAGGGGTGCACCAACTTACCCACCACACTCGATTAACTCTGGCCGGACACACTTTCCTGGGTCATGCCCGGCCCCGGTCAAACAATAGGCCGCAACCCGACCTAGGCTAAATAGAGAGGTCAGCATGCCGGACTAAACATATGCCCCCAGGGGTCATGGCGCATCACCCCGGGAACTCCTGCACGTTGCGTACGCGGTCGGTGAGCAGACCTAGCTACCTCCTTAAAAAGGCAGGAGCTTACGCAGTCCAACCTGGCGCGTGCCGCTCAGTCGCTGACGTCTATTAAGCTTCGGCTGATGCATATGACGCAGAATGCCCATACTATGCCCACGTGATGGTTAGTGCTATCAGGCCAGAGGCCCCTCGGATCAAATATCCAAATCATAATGGATTAGGAACGCACGGTAACAAGCAGAGACTCACAAAGATGTGACCCCGTCGCGCCGTCTCGAGGACTTGCGGCAAGGGCTAAGAATGCCTGGCCACGCCTCGTAATTATCTCGCGGGCACCTTCCAGGTCAACCTGACTCCACATCACTCGCAATTAAGCTCGCGCGGGTACCCCTCAGGGCTGCCCCGTCTTTAGTAACATGGTTCAGTATAAAGTCATAGTAACCATAGTAAATGTGTGTCTAACACCAAGGGAACCCTGAGGAACCACCCTCGGTGGACTCCACTCGATGTAATCATCAAGGTGAACGTAAGAGGAACCACCCTCGAGGTTCACACTTGAGGGGTTGCACAACAAAGTCGTATCAGAAGTGGTTAAGGAGGAAATCACCCTCGATGACCATGACCGAATAGCTACAGTACAAAGATCTCATCAGGAGTGATGTATGAGGTTCCACCCTCGGCACTCGATGGTAACTCTACAGAGTCGAGCAACAAAAGGGGCGTGATGTGATGTGAGGCGTCGGGCTCTCGTTGTCGATCACGTTGATCGAGTTGTCGATGATGAAGCAGGGGCAACAAGGACCAGGTGGGGGTCACTTATGGATCACTAACCAGCCTATATTAAGCAGTTTAGGATAAGCAGGTAGGTAACAATAAGCAGGTTACAAAAGCAGGCTATGCATCAGAATAGGAGCAAACAATAACAACACCAAAATATAATGCAAGCATGAGAGAATGGAATGGGCGATATCGGGATGATCAAAGGGGGGGATTTCCTGGAAGCTCTGCTGAAAAGAAAGAAGTGCCGTCATCGACGTAGTCGATCACAGGGGCAGCATCAGTCTCGGTGCCTACCGAAAAGAAGAGGGGGAAGAAACAATAAATATAAAGCAAACATAGCATCACAAAGCATAACATGGCAATATGTTGTGCCGGGTGTGACCTAATGTATGGCCACACGAATAAGGTGAAAGGGAAATTCAACCGGGAATGTTTTCCCGGTTCCAGATTTGTGTCAGACAGATGATCGGAGGGGGAATGTTCCATGTTCAGCATGTTAGCACCATGTGACACATGAACGGACCGCGTATTCGGATTCATTGGATTTTTCTAAGCAACTTTCATGTAGAAAACTTTTTCATCCAAGCTACGGATTATTTCCTATGAATTTTCAAAGATTAAACCATTTTCTGGATTTGTTTATATTAACAGAAAGAGATTATTGCATCAGCATGATGTCACTGAGACGTCAGAGTCAACAGACCAGTTGACTGGTCAAAATGACCAGTGGGGCCCACTTGTCAGTGTCTAAATAGTTAGCAGATTAATTTTAATTGAAATTATTTTGATTAAACGTGGAGGCCTACATGTCAGTGGCACAGCGCTGCCAAGTCATCATGGTTGACCCAGTCAACTTGGTCAGCGGGCCCCTGGGACCCACTGGTCAGTGGCCCAGGGTGGCCTCGTGGCTGCGCCATGTTGGACCGGCGCTGGAGAGAGCTTCGATTGCCCTTCCCGCGGCGGAGCGGCCCGGGCCCTCGCCGGGATTCATCTACATGAGGACTCCGGGCTCGTGACTTGGCTTGCTTGAACGAGCATGCGAGGTGCATCAAACAGTGGTGGTAGTGTGGCCAGACCTGGCCGGAAACAGCATCGGCAGCGTTCGGGCCTCATTCGAAACGTGGCAGGAGCGGCCTAGGGGTGCGGTTGGGGCTGTGACTGGGTGCTGTGCGCGTCCTGGAGCACGCCAGTGACTTGCGCTGGGGCTCGGAAGCGCGTACGGCGCGCGGGCAGCGGCCATGGCGGGTGGAGGATCTCACCTCCGCGGGGACAGTGACCGAGCGTGCTAGAGCATGAAAGAGAGGGAGGGAGCGACGCGGAGGCTCACCTAGCGGGCCCCGGTTAAGTGAATTATCCGCAGTGCAAAAGAAGCTGCAAATGAGAAGGCACAAAGGACTCTCGGTACAACAGAGAGTACTAGGGGTATCTCATAACAACAAGAGCAATTGGGGATGAAGGTACAAGTGGCAAGGATGTTATTCACGGGGATTATCGGCGGTCAAAAACTGCAAGGCAGTGGACACAGGGTCTCGGGATACATCGAGAAGTATCTTCAGAGTCTTCTGATGGAGCAGACGATCATCTGTGTTGAAGGAGCTCTCTGGGAGGAAGCGGTTACAAGTGCCTAGTGTTAGAATTAGCAAAATTATTTAACTCGAATAGAAGAGAGATCAGAGTCCCAGAGTAATGACGGGGAATAAAAGATCCTAATACCACCCAATTGGCATCATGGGCCCGTAAGCCACACAGCCATATTAGTGAAACCGTTTTCAAGTACTAGACTCAACTTCATCCAAGGAGTTGGAAAGGGGGATCCTACAGGCAGTCGGCTCTGATACCAACTTGTCACGCCCCCGATTCAATTGTACACTAATCATACACGCAAATATGTACAATCAAGATCAGGGACTCACGGGAAGATATCACAACACAACTCTAGACACAAATTCAAATAATACAAGCTTTTATATTACAAGCCAGGGGCCTCGAGGGCTCGAATACATCAGCTTGAATACAAACGAGTCAACGGAAGCAACAGTATCTGAGTATAGACATAAGTTAAACAAGTATGCCTTAAGAAGGCTAGCACAAAAGCAACATGATCGAAAAGGCAAGGCCTCCTGCCTCGGAGCCTCCTAACTACTCCCTCGGGTTTGTAGTAGTCGTCGTCGAAGGTGGCATCTGGCTCCTGGACTCCGTCATCTTGTTGCGTCATCTGAGAAGAATGGAAAAGGGGAAAAAGAGGGAGCAAAGCAACCGTGAGTACTCATCCAAAGTACTCGCAAGCAAGGATCTACACTACATATGCATCGGTGTCAATTAAAATGGGTTGTATCTATGGACTGAACTGCAGAATGCCAGAAGAGAAGGGGGAAAGCTAGTCCTATCGAAGACTAGCATGTTCTGGAAACCACCATCTTGCAGCAACATGAGGGAGTAGAGTAGTATAACATAAGTCCTATTTATGTTGTTGTATCAACGCTCCGGGATCCTTTCTCGACTCCCGTTGCAACATATATAAATCATGCCTCAGCATCCAGTTCTAGTGGTATCGACCGGGATACAACTCCGAGTGTCCCTTACCGTAGGACAAGCTATCGATAGATGTTTTCTTCCCTGCAGGGGTGCACCATCTTACCCACCACGCTCGATTCACTCCGGCCGGACACACTTTCCTGGGTCATGCCCAGCCTCGGCCAAACAATACTCCGCAACCCGACCTAGGCTAAATAGAGAGGTCAGCATGTCAGACTAAACCTATGCCCCCAGGGGTCATGGGCCATCGCCCTGGGAACTCCTGCACATTGCGTACGCGACCGGTGAGCAGACCTAGCTACCTCCTTAAAAAGGCAAGAGCTTACGCAGTCGAACCCGGCGCGCGCCGCTCAGTCGCTGACGTCTATTAAGCTTCGGCTGATGCTTACGACGTAGAATGCCCATACTATGCCCGCGTGATGGTTAGTGCTATCAAGAAAGAGGCCCCTCAGATCAAAATATCCAAATCTTAGTGGATTAGTAATGCGCGGTAACAAGGAGAGACTCACAAAAGATGTGACCCCGTCGCCCCGTCTCGAGGACTAGTGGCAAGGGCTAAGAATGCCCGACCATGCCTCGTAATTATCTCGCGGGCACCTTCCAGGTCAACCCAACTCCACATCACTCACAATTAAGCTCGCGCGGGTACCCCTCAGGGCCGACCCATCTTTAGTAACATGGTTCAGTGTAAAGTCATAGTAACCATAGTAATTGTGTGTCTAACACCAAAGGGAACCCTGAGGAACCACCCTCGATGGATTCCACTCGATGTAATCATCAAGGTGAACGTAAGAGGAACCACCCTCGAGGTTCACACTTGAGGGGTTGCACGACAGAGTCGTATCAGAAGTGGTTAAGGAGGAAATAACCCTCGATGACCACGACCGAATAGCTACACTACAGAGATCTCATCAGGAGTGATGTATGAGCTTCTACCCTCGACACTCGATGGTAACTCTATAGAGTCGAGTAACAAAAGGGGCGTGATGTGATGTGAGGTGTCGGGCTCTGGTCGTCGATCACGTTGATCGAGTTGTCGATGATGAAGCAGGGGCAACAAGGACCAGGTGGGGGTCACTGATGGATCACTAACCAACCTATATTAAGCAGCTTAGGATAAGCAGGTAGGTAACAATAAGCAGGTTACAAAGGCAGGCTATGCATTAGAATAGGAGCAAACAATAACAGTAGCAAAATCTAATGCAAGCATGAGAGAATGGAATGGACGATATCGGGATGATCAAAGGGGGGCTTGCCTGGAAGCTCTGCTGAAAAGGAAGAAGTATCATCATCGACGTAGTCGATCACAGGGGCAGGATCAGTCTCGGGGTCTACCGAAAATAAGAGGGGGAAGAAACAATAAATATAAATCAACACAAAGCATAACATGCCAATATGTTGTGCCGGGTGTGACCTAATGTATGGCCACACGAATAAGGTGAAAGGGGAATTCAACCGGGAATGTTTTCCCGGTTCTGGATTGGTGTCAGACAGATGACTGGAGGGGGAATGTTCCATGTTTAGCATGTTAGGGGCATGTGACAGATGAACGGACCGCGTATTCAGATTCATTGGATTTTTCTGAGCAACTTTCATGCAGAAAACTTTTTCATCCGAGTTACGGTTTATTTCCTATGAATTTTCAAGGATTAAACCATTTTTTAGATTTGTTTATATTAACATAAAGAGATTATTGTGTCAGCATGATGTCACTGTGACGTTAGAGTCAACAAACCGGTTGACTGGTCAAACTGACCAGTGGGGCCCACTTGTCAGTGTCTAAATAGTTAGCAGATTAATTTTAATTCAAATTATTTCGATTAAACATGGGGGCCTATGATACGTCTCCAACGTATCTATAATTTTTTATTGTTCCATGCTATTATATTAGTTGTTTTGGATGTTTATGGGCTTTATTTTACACATTTATATCATTTTTGGGACTAGCCTACTAACCGGAGGCCCAACCCGTATTGCCTTTTTTTGCCTATTTTAGTATTTCGAAGAAAAGGAATATCAAACAGAGTCCAAACGAAATGAAACCTTCGGGAGCGTGATTTTTGGAACGAAGGTGATCCGGAGAACTTGGAGTGCAAGTCAAGAAGCAATCAAGGCGGCCGGGAGATAGGAGGGCGTGCCCCCCCCCTCCTGGGCACGCCCCCTGTCTCCTGGGCCCCTCGAGCGGCCACCAACGTACTTCTTCCTCCTATATAAGCCTACATACCCCGAAAACATCCAGGGAGCCACCGAAGAAATATTTCCGCCACTGTAACCTTTTGTATCCGCGAGATCTCATCTTGGAGCCTTCGTTGGTGCTCCGCCGGAGGGGGAATCGACCACGGAGGGCTTCTACATCAACACCATAGCCCTTCTGATGAGTTGTGAGTAGTTTACCACAGACCTTCGGGTCCATAGTTATTAGCTAGTTGGCTTCTTCTCTCTTTTTGGATCTCAATACAATGTTCTCCCCCTCTCTTGTGGAGATCTATTCGATGTAATCTCTTTTTGCGGTGTGTTTGTCGAGATCCAATGAATTGTGGGTTTATGATCAAGTTTATCTATGAGAAATATCTAAATCTTCTCTGGATTCTTTTATGTATGATTGAGTTATCTTTGCAAGTCTCTTCGAATTATCGGTTTGGTTTGGCCTACTAGATTGATCTTTCTTGCCATGGGAGAAGTGCTTAGCTTTAGGTTCAATCTTGCGGTGTCCTTACCCAGTGACAGAAAGGGTTGCAAGGCACATATTGTATTGTTGCCATCGAGGATAAAAAGATGGGGTTTATATCATATTGCTTGAGTTTATCCCTCTACATCATGTCATCTTTCTTAAAGCGTTACTCTGTTCTTATGAACTTAATAGTCTAGATGCATGCTGGATAGCAGTCGATGTGTGGAGTAATAGTAGTAGATGCAGGCAGGAGTCGGTCTACTTGTTGCGGACGTGATGCCTATATACATGATCATGCCTAGATAATCTCATAATTATTCGCTTTTCTATCAATTGCTCAACAGTAATTTGTTCACCCACCGTAATACTTATGCTATCTTGAGAGAACCCACTAGTGAAACCTATGGCCCCCGGGTCTATCTTTTATCATATAAGCTTTCAATCTACTTTTATTTGTTGGAAATATGCCCTAGAGGCAATAATAAAAGGATTATTATTATATTTCCTTGTTCATGATAATTGTCTTTTATTCATGCTATAATTGTATTATCCGGAAATCGTAATACACGTGTGAATACATAGACCACAATATGTCCCTAGTTAGCCTCTAGTTGACTAGCTCGTTGATCAACAGATAGTCATGGTTTCCTGACTATGGACATTGGATGTCATTGATAACGGGATCACATCATTAGGAGAATGATGTGATGGACAAGACCCAATCCTAAGCATAGCACAAGATCGTGTAGTTCATTTTGCTAGAGTTTTTCCAATGTCAAGTATCTCTTCCTTAGACCATGAGATCGTGTAACTTCCGGATACCGTAGGAGTGCTTTGGGTGTACCAAACGTCACAACGTAACTGAGTGACTATAAAGGTGCATTACAGATATCTCCAAAAGTATCTGTTGGGTTGACACGGATCGAGACTGGGATTTGTCACTCCGTATGACGGAGAGGTATCACTGGGCCCACTCGGTAGTGCATCATCATAATGAGCTCAAAGTGACCAAGTGTTTGGTCACAGGATCATGCATTACGGTACGAGTAAAGTGACTTGCCGGCAATGAGATTGAACGAGGTATTGGGATACCGACGATCGAATCTCGGGCAAGTAAAATACCGATTGACAAAGGGAATAGTATACGGGGTTGATTGAATCCTCGACATCGTGGTTCATCCAATGATATCATCGAGGAGCATGTGGGAGCCAACATGGGTATCCAGATCCCGCTGTTGGTTATTGCCCGAGAGCCGTCTCGGTCATGTCTGCATGTCTCCCGAACCCGTAGGGTCTACACACTTAAGGTTCGGTGACGCTAGGGTTGTATGAATATGAGTATGCAGCAAACCGAATGTTGTTCGGAGTCCCGGATGAGATCCCGGACGTCACGAGGAGTTCCGGAATGGTCCGGAGGTAAAGATTTATATATAGGAAGTCTTATTTTGGTCGCCAGAAAAGTTTCGCGCGTTATCGGTATTGTATCGGGAGTGCCGAAAGGGGTCCAGGGGTCCACCGGGGGGGTCAACCTGCCCCGGGGGGGCACATGGGCTGTAGGGGGTGCACCTTGGCCTATATGGGCCAAGGGCACCAGCCCCAAGAGGCCCATGCGCCAAGATATAAGAAAAAGGGGAGAGTCCTAAAGGGGGAAGGCACCTCCGAGGTGCCTTGGGGAGGATGGACTCCTCCCCCCCCCTTGGCCGCACCCCTTCCTTGGAGGAAGGGGCAAGGCTGCGCCCTCCCCCCCTCTCTTGCACCTATATAAAGGGAGGGTAGGGAGGGGTTGCCGCACCCATAAGCCCTGGCGCCTCCCTCCTCCCTGCAACACCTCCTCCTCCTCCCGTAGTTGCTTAGCGAAGCCCTGCCGGAGTTCTGCTGCATCCACCATCACGCCGTCGTGCTGCTGGGTCGTCATCAACCTCTCCTTTCCCCTTGCTGGATCAAGAAGGAAGAGACGTCATCCGCTCCGTACGTGTGTTGAACGCGGAGGTGCTGTCCGTTCAGCACTAAGTCATCGTGATCTGAATCACGGCGAGTACGACTCCATCATCCCCGTTCCATTGAACGCTTCCGCACGCGATCTACAAGAGGTATGTAGATGCAATCACTCTCCCATGACTCGTTGCTAGATGAACTCATAGATGGATCTTGGTGAAACCGTAGGAAAATTTTTAATTTTCTGCAACGTTCCCCAACAGTGGCATCATGAGCTAGGTCTATGCGTAGTTCTCTATTGTACGAGTAGAACACAATTTTGTTGTGGGCATAGATCTTGTCAACTTGCTTGCCGCTACTAGTCTTTTCTTGCTTCAGCGGTATTGTAGGATGAAGCGGCCCGGACCGACCTTACACGTACGCTTACGTGAGACAGGTTCCACCGACTGACATGCACTAGTTGCATAAGGTGGCTAGCGGGTGTCTGTCTCTCCTACTTTAGTTGGAGCGGATTAGATGAGAAGGGTCCTTATGAAGGGTAAATAGAAGTTTACAAAATCACGTTGTGGTTATTCGTAGGTAAGAAAACGTTCTTGCTAGAACCCAATTGCAGCCACGTAAAAGATGCAACAACAATTAGAGGACGTCTAACTTGTTTTTGCAGCAATTGTCATGTGATGTGATATGGCCAGAAGTTGTGATGAATGATGAATGATATATTGTGATGTATGAGATCATGTTCTTGTAATAGGAATCACGACTTGCATGTCGATGAGTATGACAACCGGCAGGAGCCATAGGAGTTGTCTTTATTTTTGTATGACCTGCGTGTCATTGAAGAACACCATGTAAATTACTTTACTTTGGCTAAATGCGTTAGCCATAGAAGTAGAAGTAGTCGTTGGCGTGACAACTTCATGAAGACACGATGATGGAGATCATGATGATGGAGATCATGGTGTCATGCCGGTGACAAGATGATCATGGAGCCCGGAAGATGAAGATCAAAGGAGCTATATGATATTGGCCATATCATGTCACTACTTTATATAATTGCATGTGATGTTTATTATGTTTTATGCATCTTGTTTACTTAGAACGACGGTAGTAAATAAGATGATCCCTTATAATAATTTCAAGAAAGTGTTCCCCCTAACTGTGCACCATTGCTAAAGTTCGTCGTTTCGAAGCACCACGTGATGATCGGGTGTGATAGATCCTTACGTTCACATACAACGGGTGTAAGACAGTTTTACACATGCATAAACACTTAGGGTTGACTTGACGAGCCTAGCATGTACAGACATGGCCTCGAAACACAAGAGACCGAAAGGTCGAACATGAGTCGTATGGAACATACGATCAACATGGAGATGTTCACCGATGATGACTAGTCCGTCTCACGTGATGATCAGACACGGCCTAGTCAACTCGGATCGTGTAACACTTAGATGACTAGAGGGATGTCAAATCTGAGTGGGAGTTCATAATTTGATTGGATGAACTTAATTATCATGAACTTAGTCTAAAACTTTTGCAAAATATGTCTTGTAGATCAAATGGCCAACGCTTATGTCAACATGAACTTCAACGCGTTCCTAGAGAAAACCAAGCTGAAAGATGATGGCAGCAACTATTCGGACTGGGTCCGGAACATGAGGATCATCCTCATAGCAGCCAAGAAACAATATGTCCTAGAAGCACCGCTAGGTGATGCACCCATCCCAGAGAACCAAGACATTATGAATGCTTGGCAGTCTCGTGCTGATGATTACTCCCTCGTTCAGTGCGGCATGCTTTACAGCAACCGGGGCTCCAAAAGCGTTTTGAGCAACAAGGAGCATATGAGATGTTCGAGGAGCTGAAAATGGTTTTCCAAGCTCATGCCCGGGTCGAGAGATATGAAGTCTCCGACAAGTTCTATAGTTGCAAGATGGAGGAAAACAGTTCTGTCAGTGAGCACATACTCAAAATGTCTGGGTTGCACAACCGCCTGTCCCAGCTGGAGATCAACCTCCCGGACGAGGCGGTCATTGACAAAATCCTTCAGTCGCTCCCACCAAGCTACAAGAGCTTTGTGATGAACTATAATATGCAGGGGATGGTGAAGACCATTCCTGAAGTATTCTCAATGCTGAAGTCAGCAGAGGTTGAAATCAAGAAAGAACATCAAGTGTTGATGGTCAATAAAACCACTAAGTTCAAGAAGGGCAAGGGTAAGAAGAACTTCAAGAAGGACGGCAAGGATGTTGCCGCGCCCGGTAAGCCAGTTGCCGGGAAGAAGTCAAAGAATGGACCCAAGCCTGAGACTGAGTGCTTTTATTGCAAAGGGAAGGGTCACTGGAAGCGGAACTGCCCCAAATACTTAGCAAACAAGAAGGCCGGCAACACTAAAGGTATATTTGATATACATGTAATTGATGTGTACCTTACCAGTACTCGTAGTAACTCCTGGGTATTTGATACCGGTGCCGTTGCTCATATATGTAACTCACAGCAGGAGCTGCGGAATAAACGAAGACTGGCGAAGGACGAGGTGACGATGCGCGTCGGGAATGGTTCCAAGGTCGATGTGATCGCCGTTGGGACGCTACCTCCACATTTACCTACGGTATTAGTTTTAAACCTCAATAATTGTTGTTTAGTACCAAGTTTGAGCATGAACATTGTATCAGGATCTCGTTTAATACGAGATGGCTACTCTTTTAAATTCGAGAATAATGGTTGTTCTATTTATATGAGAGAAATGTTTTATGGTCATGCTCCGATGGTCAATGGTTTATTCTTAATGAATCTCGAATGTAATGTTACACATGTTCATAGTGTGAATACCAAAAGATGTAAAGTTGATAACGATAGTCCCACATACTTGTGGCACCGCCGCCTTGGTCACATTGGTGTCAAGCGCATGAAGAAGCTCCATGCTGATGGACTTTTAGAGTCTCTCGATTATGAATCATTTGACACATGCGAACCATGCCTCATGGGCAAGATGACCAAGACTCCGTTCTCCGGAACAATGCAGCGAGCAACCAACTTATTGGAAATCATACATACCGATGTATGCGGTCCAATGAGTGTTGAGGCTCGCGGAGGATATCGTTATGTTCTCACTCTCATTGATGACTTGTGTAGATATGGGTATGTCTACTTGATGAAACACAAGTCTGAGACCTTTGAAAAGTTCAAGGAATTTCAGAATGAAGTAGAGAATCAACGTGACCGAAAGATAAAATTCTTGCAATCAGATCGTGGAGGAGAATATTTAAGTCACGAATTTGGTACACACTTAAGGAAATGTGGAATCGTTTCACAACTCACGCCGCCTGGAACACCTCAGCGTAACGGTGTGTCCGAACGTCGTAATCGCACTCTATTGGATATGGTGCGATCTATGATGTCTCTTACCAATTTACCGCTATCATTTTGGGGATACGCTCTAGAGACAGCTACATTCACTTTAAATAGGGCACCGTCTAAATCCGTTGAGACGACACCGTATGAATTATGGTTTGGGAAGAAACCTAAGCTGTCGTTTCTAAAAGTTTGGGGATGCGATGCTTATGTCAAGAAACTTCAACCTGAAAAGCTTGAACCCAAGTCAGAAAAATGCGTCTTCATAGGATACCCTAAGGAAACCATTGGGTATACCTTCTACCTTAGATCCGAAGGCAAGATCTTTGTTGCCAAGAACGGATCCTTTCTTGAAAAAGAGTTTCTCTCGAAAGGAGTAAGTGGGAGGAAAGTAGAACTCGATGAAGTACTACCTCTTGAACCGGAAAGTAGTGCAGCTCAGGAAAATGTTCCTGTGGTGCCTACACCTACTGGAGAGGAAATTAATGATGATGATCAAGGTACTTCGGATCAAGTTGCTACTGAACTTCGTAGGTCCACAAGGACACGTTCCACACCAGAGTGGTATGGCAACCCTGTCCTGGAAATCATGTTGTTAGACAACGGTGAACCTTCGAACTATGAAGAAGCGATGGCGGGCCCGGATTCCAACAAATGGCTTGAAGCCACGCAATCCGAGATAGGATCCATGTATGAAAACAAAGTATGGACTTTGACAGACTTGCCCGATGATCGGCGAGCGATAGAAAACAAATGGATCTTTAAAAAGAAGACAGACGCGGATGGAAATGTCACCATCTATAAAGCTCGACTTGTCGCTAAGGGTTATCAGCAAGTTCAAGGGATTGACTACGATGAGACTTTCTCTCCCGTAGCGAAGCTTAAGTCCGTCCGAATCATGTTAGCAATTGCCGCATACTATGATTATGAGATATGGCAGATGGACGTCAAAACGGCATTCCTTAACGGTTATCTTAAGGAAGAGATGTATATGATGCAGCCGGAAGGTTTTGTCGACCCTAAGAATTCTAACAAAGTATGCAAGCTCCAGCGATCTATTTATGGGCTGGTGCAAGCATCTCGGAGTTGGAACATTAGCTTTGATGAGATGATCAAAGCGTTTGGATTTATGCAGACTTATGGAGAAGCCTGCGTTTACAAGAAAGTGAGTGGGAGCTCTGTAGCATTTCTCATATTATATGTAGATGACATACTTTTGATGGGAAATGATATAGAACTCTTGGACAGCATTAAGGCCTACTTGAATAAAAGTTTTTCAATGAAGGACCTTGGAGAAGCTGCTTATATATTAGGCATCAAGATCTATAGAGATAGATCGAGACGCCTCATAGGTCTTTCACAAAGCACATACCTTGATAAGATTTTGAAGAAGTTCAAAATGGATCAGTCCAAGAAAGGGTTCTTGCCTGTACTGCAAGGTGTGAGATTGAGCTCGGCTCAATGCCCGACCACGGCAAAAGATAAAGAAGAGATGAGCGTCATCCCCTATGCCTCGACCATAGGATCTATTACGTATGCCATGCTGTGTACCAGACCTGATGTAAACCTTGCCGTAAGTTTGGTAGGAAGGTACCAAAGTAATCCCGGCAAGGAACACTGGACAGGGTCAAGAATATCCTGAAGTACCTGAAAAGGACAAAGGACATGTTTCTCGTTTATGGAGGTGACGAAGAGCTCGTCGTAAAGGGTTACGTCGATGCTAGCTTCAACACAGATCTGGATGACTCTAAGTCACAAACTGGATACATGTATATGTTGAATGGTGGAGCAGTAAGCTGGTGCAGCTGCAAGCAGAGCATCGTGGCGGGATCTACGTGTGAAGCGGAGTACATGGCAGCCTCGGAGGCAACGCATGAAGCAATTTGGGTGAAGGAGTTCATCACCGACCTAGGAGTCATACCCAATGCGTCGGGGCCAATCAAACTCTTCTGTGACAACACTGGAGCTATTGCACTTGCCAAGGAGCATAGGTTTCACAAGAAGACCAGGCACATCAAGCGTCGCTTGAACTCCATCCGTGAAAATGTTCAAGATGGGGACATAGAAATTTACAAAGTGCATACGGATCTGAATGTCGCAGATCCGTTGACTAAACCTCTTCCGCGAGCAAAACATGATCAACACCAGAACTCTATGGGTGTTCGATTCATCACAATGTAACTAGATTATTGACTCTAGTGCAAGTGGGAGACTGTTGGAAATATGCCCTAGAGGCAATAATAAAAGGATTATTATTATATTTCCTTGTTCGTGATAATTGTCTTTTATTCATGCTTTGTATTATCCGGAAATCGTAATACACGTGTGAATACATAGACCACAATATGTCCCTAGTGAGCCTCTAGTTGACTAGCTCGTTGATCAACAGATAGTCATGGTTTCCTGACTATGGACATTGGATGTCATTGATAACGGGATCACATCATTAGGAGAATGATGTGATGGACAAGACCCAATCCTAAGCATAGCACAAGATCGTGTAGTTCGTTTTGCTAGAGCTTTTCCAATGTCAAGTATCTCTTCCTTAGACCATGAGATCGTGTAACTCCCGGATACCGTAGGAGTGCTTTGTGAAGGAAATATGCCCTAGAGGCAATAATAAAGTTATTATTTATTTCCTCATATCATGATAAATGTTTATTATTCATGCTAGAATTGTATTAACCGGAAACATGATACATGTGTGAATACATAGACAAACATATAGTCACTAGTATGCCTCTACTTGACTAGCTCATTAATCAAAGATGGTTATGTTTCCTAACCATAGACATGTGTTGTCATTTGATTAATGGGATCACATCATTAGGAGAATGATGTGATTGACATGACCCATTCCGTTAGCCTAGCACTTGATCGTTTAGTATATTGCTATTGCTTTCTTCATGACTTATACATGTTCCTGTAACTATGAGAATTATGCAACTCCCGTTTACCGGAGGAACACTTTGGGTACTACCAAACGTCACAATGTAACTGGGTGATTATAAAGGAGTACTACAGGTGTCTCCGAAGGTACATGTTGAGTTGGCGTATTTCGAGATTAGGTTTTGTCACTCTGATTGTCGGAGAGGTATCTCTGGGCCCTCTCGGTAATGCACATCATTATAAGCCTTGCAAGCAATGTGACCAAATGAGTTGGTTACAGGATGATGCATTATGGAATGAGTAAAGAGACTTGCCGGTAACGAGATTGAACTAGGTATTGGATACCGACGATCAAATCTCGGGCAAGTAACATACCGATGACAAAGGGAACAACGTATGTTGTTATGCGGTTTGACCGATAAAGATCTTCGTAGAATATGTAGGAACCAATATGGGCATCCAGGTTCCGCTATTGGTTATTGACCGAGAATAGTTCTAGGTCATGTCTACATAGTTCTCGAACCCGTAGGGTCCGCACGCTTAACGTTACGATGACAGTTTTATTATGAGTTTATAAGTTTTGATGTACCGAAGTTTGTTCGGAGTCCCGGATGTGATCACGGACATAACGAGCAGTCTCAAAATGGTCGAGACATAAAGATAGATATATTGGAAGCCTATATTTGGACATCGGAATCATTCCGGGTGAAATCGGCATTTTACCGGAGTACCGGGAGGTTACCGGAACCCCCCGGGGGTTATTGGGCCTACATGGGCCTCGAGGGAGAAGAGGGAAGGAGGCAGGAGGGGGCCGCGCGCGCCTCCCCTTCCTAGTCCGAATAGGACAAGGGAAGGGGGGCGGCGCCCCCCCCCCCTTTCCTTCCCCTCTTCCTCCTCTTTCCCCCTTCTCCTATTCCAACTAGGAAAGAAGGGAGTCCTACTCCCGGTGGGAGTAGGACTCCCCCCTTGGCGCGCCCTCCTTGGCCGGCCGCCTCCTCCCCCCTGGCTCCTTTATATACGGGGGCAGGGGGCACCCCATAGACACATAAGTTGATCTACGGATCGTTCCTTAGCCGTGTGCGGTGCCCCCTCCACCATATTCCACCTCGGTCATATTGTCGTGGAGTTTAGGCGAAGCCCTGCGCCGGTAGAGAATCATCATCGTCACCACACCGTCGTGCTGACGGAACTCATCCCCGAAGCTTTGCTGGATCGGAGCCCGGGGATCGTCATCGAGCTGAACGTGTGCTGAACTCGGAGGTGCCGTACGTTCGGTACTTGGATCGGTCGGATCGTGAAGACGTACGACTACATCAACCGCGTTGTCATAACGCTTCCGCTCACGGTCTACGAGGGTATGTGGACAGCACTCTCCCCTCTCGTTGCTATGTCATCACCATGATCTTGCGTGTTCGTAGGAATTTTTTTGAAATTACTACGTTCCCCAACACTTTGGGTGTACCAAACGTCACAACATAACTGGGTGACTATAAAGGTGCATTACAGGTATCTCCAAAAGTATCTGTTGGGTTGACACGGATCGAGACTGGGATTTGTCACTCCGTATGACGGAGAGGTATCACTGGGCCCACTCGGTAGTGCATCATCATAATGAGCTCAAAGTGACCAAGTGTTTGGTCACGGGATCATGCATTATGGTACGAGTAAAGTGACTTGCCGGCAACGAGATTGAACGAGGTATTGGGATACCGATGATCGAATCTCGGGCAAGTAAAATACCGATTGACAAAGGGAATAGTATACGGGGTTGATTGAATCCTCGACATCATGGTTCATCCGATGATATCATCGAGGAGCATGTGGGAGCCAACATGGGTATCCAGATCCTGCTGTTGGTTATTGCCCGAGAGCCGTCTCGGTCATGTCTGCATGTCTCCCGAACCCGTAGGGTCTACACACTTAAGGTTCGGTGACACTAGGGTTGTATGAATATGAGTATGCAGCAAACCGAATGTTGTTCGGAGTCCCGGATGAGATCCTGGACGTCACGAGGAGTTCCAGAATGGTCCGGAGGTAAAGATTTATATATAGGAAGTCTTATTTTGGTCGCCGGAAAAGTTTCACGCGTTATCGGTATTGTACCGGGAGTGCCGAAAGGGGTCCAGGGGTCCACCGGGGGGGTCAACCTGCCCCGGGGGGCACATGGGCTGTAGGGGGTGCGCCTTGGCCTATATGGTCCAAGGGCACCAGCCCCAAGAGGCCCATGCGCCAAGATATAAGAAAAAGGGGAGAGTCCTAAAGGGGGAAAGCACCTCCGAGGTGCCTTGGGGAGGATGGACTCCTCCCTCCCTCTTGGCCGCACCCCTTCCTTGGAGGAAGGGGCAAGGCTGCGCCCTCCCCCCCTCTCTTGCACCTATATAAAGGGAGGGGAGGGAGGGGTTGCCGCACCCATAAGCCCTGGCGCCTCCCTCCTCCCTGCAACACCTCCTCCTCCTCCCGTAGTTGCTTAGCGAAGCCCTGCCGGAGTTCTGCTGCATCCACCATCACACTGTCGTGCTGCTGGATCATCATCAACCTCTCCTTTCCCCTTTCTGGATCAAGAAGGAGGAGATGTCATCCGCTCCGTACGTGCGTTGAACGCAGAGGTGCTGTCCGTTCAGCACTAAGTCATCGGTGATCTGAATCACGGCGAGTACGACTCCATCATCCCCGTTCCATTGAACGCTTCCGCACGCGATCTACAAGAGGTATGTAGATGCAATCACTCTCCCATGACTCGTTGCTAGATGAACTCATAGATGGGTCTTGGTGAAACCGTAGGAAAAATTTTAATTTTCTGCAACGTTCCCCAACATTATTTGCATCTTTACTTTCTGCATCTATATTATAAAATACCAAAAATATATTTATCTTATCATATTATCTCTATCAGATCTCACTTTCGCAAGTGGCCGTGAAGGGATTAACAACCCCTTTATCGCGTTGGTTGCGAGTTCTTTGTTTGTTTGTGTAGGTTCGTGGGACTTGTGAGGAGCCTCCTACTGGATTGATACCTTGGTTCTCAAAAACTGAGGGAAATACTTACGCTACTGTGATGCATCATCCTTTCCTCTTCAAGGAAAACCAACGCAAGCTCTAGACGTAGCAAGAAGGATTTCCGGCGCCGTTGCCGGGGAGGTCTTCGCTCAAGTCAAGATATACCAAGTACCCATCACAAACTCATCTCCCTCGCATTTACATTATTTGCCATTTGCCACTCATTTTCCTCTCCCCCACTTCACCCTTGCCGTTTTATTCGCCCTCTCTTTCCCAATCTCCTCTCTTTTCCGCTTGCCTTTTTTTCCTCTCTTTTGTTTGCCCTTTTTCCGTTTGCTCGTGTGTTAGATCGTTTACCTTGTCGGTATGGCTAGTTCCTTATCCGCTCCTATGTCTCCCGAGTTTGAAGTTCTTCACTTCAAGCAAAGGCAAGGAGAAAACTTAAAAGATGCTTGGTATAGGAGGATGTAATCTTATCGCAAGTGCACCCTAGAGGTGAACTTTAGAATTCTTCTTCGCAATTTTTATGTTGGGCTAAACATGACGCATAGACAACTCTTGGACTGCATTGCCAAGGGAAATTTTATTGAAATTGATCCTAATATTGCACATGAAATTATAGAGGGAATAGTGGGAACACTACATCAAAAGGGAGGATCACATCCTACCCAAGAAGAAATACAAGTGTTTGAAAAGATTTGCAAAGTAACAAAAATATTACAAAAATCTCTTGAGCCTCTTAAAAGTGTTAGCGGAAATCATCACCGCATGAATATGTTGATTACCCTTTGCAATAAGCGGTTGGATTCTTTAGATCTTAAAATTTCCGAGTATGAAGGGAAACGTAAAGAACCTCCCGGATTCGAGCATGACTCTGCTAAAAAACTGAAAATCAAAGATGGCACTACTTAGATCTATCTTCGCTTTTATGCCTAGTTAGGGGCATTAAATGATAGAGCTAGTTGGGAGGCAACCCAATTTTCTTTGTGTTATTTGTTTTTGTTCCTGTTTAGTAATAAATTTTGCATATACTTTCTGTTTAGATGTGTTTTCATGCTTTATTTAGAGTTTGTTCCAAGTAGAACCTATAGGATAACCTATGATGATAGTTGATTTGATTCTGCTGAAAAACAGAAACTTTGCCCTCACGAGAAAAAAATCAATAAATCACAGAAAAGAGATTTTGCATTTATTCTTTTTTCTTCTGATCTATAAACAAATTTTTCAGGACTTACTATTTTGGTAGGATTTTTAAGGTTCCAGAAGTTTGCGTTAGTTACAGATTGCTACAGACTGTTCTGTTTTTGACAGATTCTGTTTTTCGTGTGTTGTTTGCTTATTTTGATGCATCTATGGCTAGTATTAAGTGGTATGAACTATAGAGAACTTGGAATACAGTAGATTTAACACCAATATAAATAAAAAATGAGTTCATTACAATACCTTATGTGGTGGTTTTCTTTTCTTTCACTAACGGAGCTTATGAGATTTCCTGTTGAGTTTTGTGTTGTGAAGTTTTCAAGTTTTGGGTAAATATTTGATGGACTATGAAATAAGGAGTGGCAAAAGCCTAAGCTTGGGGATGCCCAAGGCACCCCAAGATATTAAAGAATAGCCAAAAGCCTAATCTTGGGGATGCCCCCGGAAGGCATCCCCTCTTTCGTCTTCGTTCATTGGTAACTTTACTTGGAGCTATATTTTTATTCGCCACATGATATGTATTTTGCTTGGAGCATCGTGTATGATATTATTCTTTGATTTTTAGTTTACCACAATCATCCTTGCTGTAACACACCTTTTGGGAGAAGCCTACTTGATTGAAATTTATTAGAATACTCTATGTGCTTCACTTATATCTTTTGAGCTAGATAATTTTTGCTCTAGGGCTTCACTTATATCTTGTAGAGCACGGCGGTGGATTAATTTTGAAGAAATTTTTGATCTCTCATGCTTCACTTATATTATTTTGAGAGTCTTTTAGAACAGCATGGTATTTTCTATGGTTATAAATTGGTCCTAGAATGATGAGCATCCAAGTTGGGTATAATAAAAACTATCATAGGAAGTGAATTGGATGCTATGATCAATTTGATACTTGATAATTATACTGAGATATGGAGGTAGTGATATTAAAGTTATGCTAGTTGGATGATTATGAATTTAAAGAATGCTTGTGTTGAAGTTAGCAAGTCCCGTAGCATGCACGTATGGTTAAAGTTGTGTAACAAATTTGAAACATGAAGTGTACCTGGCTTGTGCATCCTTATGAGTGGCGGTCGGGGACGAGCGATGGTCTTTTCCTACCAATGTATTCCTCTAGGAGCATGCGCATAGTGCTTGGTTTTTGATGACTTCTAAATTTTTGCAATAAGTATATGAGTTCTTATGACTAATGTTGAGTCCATGGATTATACGCACTTTTACCTTTCCATCATTGCTACCCTCTTCGGTACCGTGCATTGCCCTTTCTCACCTTGAGAGTTGGTGCAAACTTCGCCGGTGCATCCAAACCCTGTGATATGATACGCTCTATCACACATAAACCTCCTTATATCTTCCTCAAAACAGCCACCATACCTACCTATTTATGGCATTTCCATAGCCATTCCGAGATATATTGCCATGCAACTTTCCACCGTTCCGTTCATCATCATCATGACATACATTACTTTCTTCATATTGCCATTGCATGATCATGTAGTTGACATCGTATTTGTGGCAAAGCCACCATCCATAATTTTTCATACATGTCACTCTTGATTCATTGCACCATCCCGGTACACCGCCGAGGCATTCATATAGAGTCATATCTTGTTCTAGTTTCGAGTTGTAATTCATATGTTGTAATCAATAAAAGTGCGATGATCATCATTATTAGAGTATTGTCCCAAAAAAAATAAAAAAGAAAAAAGAAAAAAAGGAAAAAAAGAAAATAAATAAAAAGGGGCAATGTTACTATCTCTTTTTCCACACTTGTGCTTCAAAGTAGCACCATGTTCTTCATATAGGAGTCTCATATTTTGTGCTTCAAAGTAGCACCATGTTTTTCATATAGAGAGTCTCATATGTTGTCACTTTCATATACTAGTGCGAATTTTTCATTATAGAACTTGGCTTGTATATTCCTATGATGGGCTTCCTCAAATGCCCTAGGTCTTTGTGAGCAAGCAAGTTGGATGCACACCCACTAATTTTCTTTTGTTGAGCTTTCATTCATTTATAGCTCTAGTGCATCCGTTGCATGGCAATCCCTACTCCTCATGTTAACATCAATTGATGGGCATCTCCATAGCCCATTGATTATCCTCGTCAATGTGAGACTTTCTCCTTTTTGTCTTTTCCATACAATCCCCAATCATTATTCTATTCCACCCATAGTGCTATATCCATGGCTCACGCTCATGTATTGCGTGAAAGTTGAAAAAGTTTGAGATTATTTAAGTACGAAACAATTGCTTGGCTTGTCATCAGGGATGTAGAAGTTGGGAACATCTTTGTGTGACGAAAATGAAGCATAGCCTAACTATATGATTTTGTAGGGATGAACTTTCTTTAGCCATGTTATTTTGAGAAGACATGATTACTTTTATTAGTATGCTTGAAGTATTACTATTTCTTTTGTTAATTTGAACTTTTATTTTGAATCATTTGGATCTGAACATTCATGCCACAATAAAGAGAAATACATTGAGAATTATGCTAGCTAGCATTCCACAGCAAAAATTCTGTTTTTATCATTTACCTACTCGAGGACGAGCAGGAATTAAGCTTGGGGAAGCTTGATACGTCTCCAACGTATCTATAATTTTTTATTGTTCCATGCTATTATATTACTTGTTTTGGATGTTTATGGGCTTTATTTTACAAATTTATATCATTTTTGGGACTAACCTACTAACCGGAGGCCCAGCCCATATTGCTGTTTTTTTAACTATTCCAGTATTTCGAAGAAAAGGAATATCAAACAGAGTACAAACGGAATGAAACCTTTGGGAGCGTGATTTTTGGAACGAACGTGATCCGAAGAACTTGGAGTGCAAGTCAAGAAGCAATCGAGGCGGCCAGGAGATAGGAGGGCGCGCCCACCCCTCCTGGGCGCGTCCCTTGTCTCCTAGGCCCCTCGAGCGGCCACCGATGTACTTCTTCCTCCTATATAAGACTACATACCCCGAAAACATCCAGGGAGCTACCGAAGAAATATTTCCGCCACCATAACCTTTTGTATCCGCGAGATCCCATCTTGGAGCCTTCGTTCGCGCTCCGCTGGAGGGGGAATCGACCACGGAGGGCTTATACATCAACACCATAGCCCTTTCGATAAATTGTGAGTAGTTTACCACAGACCTTCGGGTCCATAGTTATTAGCTAGTTGGCTTCTTCTCTCTTTTTGGATCTCAATACAATGTTGTCCCCCTCTTTTGTGGAGATCTATTCGATGTAATCTCTTTTTGCGGTGTGTTTGTCGAGATACTATGAATTGTGGGTTTGTGATCAAGTTTATCTATGAGAAATATCTGAATCTTCTCTGAATTCTTTTATGTATGATTGAGTTATCTTTGCAAGTCTATTCGAATTATCGGTTTGGTTTGGCCTACTAGATTGATCTTTCTTGCCATGGGAGAAGTGCTTAGCTTTGGGTTCAATCTTGCGGTGTCCTTACCCAGTGACGGAAAGGGTTGCAAGGCACGTATTGTATTGTTGCCATCGAGGATAAAAAGATGGGGTTTATATCATATTGCTTGAGTTTATCCCTCTACATCATGTCATCTTTCTTAATGTGTTACTCTGTTCTTATGAACTTAATACTCTAGATGCATGCTGGATAGCAGTCGATGTGTGGAGTAATAGTAGTAGATGCAGGTAGGAGTCGGTCTACTTGTTGCGGACGTGATGCCTATATACATTATCATGCCTAGATAATCTCATAAGTATTCGCTTTTCTATCAATTGCTCGACAGTAATTTGTTCACCCACCGTAATACTTATGCTATCTTGAGAGAAGCCACTAGTGAAACCTATGCCCCCCGGGTCTATCTTTTATCATATAAGCTTTCAATCTACTTTTATTTGCATCTTTACTTTCTGCATCTATATTATGAAATACCAAAAATATATTTATCTTATCATATTATCTCTATCAGATCTCACTTTCGCAAGTGGCCGGGAAGGGATTGACAACCCCTTTATCACGTTGGTTGCTAGTTCTTTGTTTGTTTGTGTAGGTTCGTGGGACTTGGAGGAGCCACCTACTGGATTGATACCTTGGTTCTCAAAAACTGAAGGAAATACTTACGCTACTGTGCTGCATCACCAATTCCTCTTCAAGGAAAACCAGCGCAAGCTCAAGACGTAGCAGCCTACATGTCAGTGGCACAATGCTGCCAACTCATCATGGTTGACCCGGTCAACTTGGTCAGCGGGCCCCTGGGACCCACTGGTCAGTGGCCCAGTATGGCCTCGTGGCTGCGCCATGTTGGACCGGCGCTGGAGAGAGCTCCGGTAGCCCTTCCCGCGGTGGAGCGGCTCGGGCCCTCGCCAGGATTCATCTACATGGGGTCTCCGGGCCCATGACTTGGCTTGCTCGAACGAGCATGCGACGGCACACCAAACGGTGGCGGTGGCATGGCCGGACCTGGCCAGAAACTGCGACGGCGTTGAGCCGAGGCGGTGGCATCGTTCGGGCCTCGTTTGAAACATGGCAGGAGCGGCCTAGGGGTGCGGTTGGGGCTGTGACTGGGTGTTGCGCGCGTCCGGGAGCATGCTAGTGACTTGCGCTGGGGCTCGGAAGTGCATACAGTGCGCGGGCGGCGGCCATGGCGGGTGGCGGAGCTCACCTCCGCGGGGACGGCGATGGAGCGCGGAAGAGCGTGAAAGAGAGGGAAGGGAGCGACGTGGAGGCTCACCTAGCGGGCACACTGTGGCCTCGTGAACGCTTAGGAGCAGCAGAAGCGGCTAAGCGGGGCGACGGTGCTCGTCGGAGCCGAGGACGATGACTTGGTCGGGGCAGTGCTGTAGCGGCTTCGGCTCGAGCGGGTGGTCGGGGTCGTAGTAGTTGACGTCGGCGGCGCATCTGAACAAGGTGGCTCGTCGAGGAGGGGCCGATGGCTACGTGGGCGAGCAAGCGGAGGCGACGGCAGTGGCGACCATGGCGGAGAGGAGAAGCAGCATCGCGTGAGGGGAAGGGGATCTGAGAGGAGAGGCGGAGAGGGAGAGGGGTGTGGAGTGGGGGAGGGATCAAGGCGCGCGTGTGGCGGCCTTATCCCCTCGCCGATGACGGCGAGTGGGTTTGGCGGGGCTACGCCCCTGTTCTGACCCCGGTTGGGGGAACAGGGAAGGGGACAAGCAGGGGGGATCTGGGCTGGCTCGCGTGGGTTAGGTGGGCCAGCCCAAGTGGGTTAGGTCCGGGGGGGTTGCTGTCTCTCTCTCTCTCTCTCTCTCTCTCTCTCTTTCTTTTGCTTCTCTTTTTAACTTATCTGTTTTTATTTTTAACTTCAAAAAGCAAAATAGTTTTATAAAAACCAATCTTGCACCATCGCCAAACCCATCCACTATCGGGTCAAATCTTATCTGAGTTCAACGATGTGAAGAGCTCTCCTTTTGGGCTCAAACTCTCGAGCACCACCATGACATCGTCTGTGGGCACTCCTATAGGCCAACAGTAGAGGCAAAGAGCACAGTGGACGCCCAAGCCTGGTACTAAATGCGTCGAAACAGTATGGCCCATTTTAGAAGAATAATTTTAAAGAGATTTTGGTAAATTAAGCTATATTACAATATGCTTACTACTAAAAATAACTAAAATTAGGTTCAATTTTTTTAAAAGATTCATGCATTATAAAAAAAAGGTTCATGGGATTAAAAAGAATATTTTTATTTCAAAATGTGTAAAACTTATTTATTTCACATTTATTTTAATACTCCATCCATTCGGAACTAGTTGTTGCTCAAACGGATTTCAGTGCTAAATACATCTGTTTGAGTGTCAACCAATTTCGGAAAGTGGGAGCATTAGTTTAGGTGTTTAAAAAATATTTACGAATTTAATAGTATGTTAAAATTATTTAAAAATTATTGATACATTTCTACAAAATAATTGTATCTCTTAAAAAATGTCAATGAAAATTTAAAAAATGTTATCACTTTCATTAAATGTTCCTGCAATTAGAAAAAATGTTTTCATGTATTTTGGGAAATGTCAACAATATGAAAAATTCTTCCTATATAAAGAAAATATTCGTGTATTTAACGAAATATTTGTGTTATTTTAAAACATTGTCGTATATTTTAAAGTAGTCTCATGCAAGTTTCTAATATTTTTGAAGCATTTTTTCATTTTGTATTATTTTAGAAAATTACCACGTTTTAGAATGTCTTTTTTGATTTAGAAATAGTACTCATGCATTTGCAAAAACTATTCTAATAATCTTTAAAAGTATTTATATTTAATATTTAAGAATTAAATAGAAAATATATACATATATAGATGTAGAATATTTTAAAATATAAAGAGAAGTACAAAATAAGAAAAAATGAGAACAGCAAAAAAAAAAAACAGGCAGCGGATCAAGCGCGTCTGGGGCTCGCCGGACGCGAGCGGATCCCCCCATAAGCGAGACATAGGGGCGCCCCGGCATTTCCTATTTGGCGCCTCAGGCGCCAGTTAACATGCATTTTCGTTAACTGGCGCGTGTGTCGTCTGTAAATGGGCCCGGTTGACTTTTTTTTGAAAATTCTATGAACTTTTTAAAAATTTCAACAGTTTTTTTTTCGGATTGATGAACTCTTTTGAATATCGATGAACTTTTTTGAATATGATGAACATATTTTTGAAAATGGATGAACTTTTTTTATCTATGAACTTTTTTTTAGTTCAATGAACTTTTTCTAAAAATACATGAACTTTTTTGAATTTCTATGAACTTTTCTAAAATTTAATTGAATTTTTAAAAATTAATGAACTTTTGCTAAGTTGGATGAATTTCTTTTCAATTTGAATGAACTTTGTTTCTAACTAATAGCACAGGAACAATTTTCTGATACTGCATGATTTTTCCAAAAAATATGAACATTTTTATCTTCGACAAGTACATGATAAAAAAATCAAAATATGATTTTTTTTCAATTAGAAAAACATTTCATTTAATGCTTCAACACTCTATAAACATACATGAATATGAGTTTATATGTGTAAATGTTAACTAAATATTACATGCATGATTTTATTTTAAAATTATATGCACATTTTTGTATAATACTTTAAGATGTTTTAATACACAGTAAAGATATTTTTATGTACACGATGCCTATTTTTTAATATGCAATGAACATTATTTTAATACGTGATGACCATTTAAAAAAAATTGGGTCACACTGAACACTCTTTCAATAGCGACGAACAATTTTTATTTAACTATGAGTATTATTTTAATACATGATAAACATTTGAAAATACTTTTATTGGACAATATTTTATTAAGTACTAAAATAAAATAGGTCTTCCAAATATTTGTTTTTTGAAATATAAATAACCGATTGAGTGAGCTAATTGCTTCAAGATCGATCATTGCTTCCTCAATATCTACCGAAGAAGTATCCACTAAGTTGGTCTGGCCCATGTGCGGTATTTAGTAGGCGAGCACAATTTATAACTCACAACAAGCGAGGTGTTGCTGCTTCCATCTCTTGATACCGGTCCCAAATTTTTTGATTACATAAATTTAGACTTCGATGCCAGGCGACCATCTCGTCCATGCCGCTCAAACATTAGTAAGGTTAGTGATTGTGACGCCCCCGATTCAATCGTACACTAATCATACACGCAAATGTGTATGATCAAGATCAGGGACTCACGGGAAGATACCACAACACAACTCTAGACACAAATTAAAATAATACAAGCTTTATATTACAAGTCAGGGGCCTCGAGGGCTTGAATACAACAACTTGAATACAAACGAGTCAGCGGAAGCAACAACATCTGAGTACAATTTCTTCCCTGCAGGGGTGCACCAACTTACCCACCACACTCGATTAACTCTGGCCGAACACACTTTCCTGGGTCATGCCCGGCCTCGGCCAAACAATAGGCCGCAACCTGACCTAGGCTAAATAGAGAGGTCAGGATGCCGGAATAAACATATGCCCCCAGGGGTCATGGCGCATCACCCCGGGAACTCCTGCACGTTGCGTACGCGGCCGGTGAGCAGATCTAGCTACCTCCTTAAAAAGGCAGGAGCTTACGCAGTCCAATCCGGCGCGTGCCGCTCAGTCGCTGACGTCTATTAAGCTTCGGCTGATGCATACGACGTAGAACGCCCATACTATGCCCACGTGATGGTTAGTGCTATCAGGTCAGAGGCCCCTCGGATCAAATATCCAAATCATAGTGGATTAGGAACGCACGGTAACAAGCAGAGACTCACGAAAGATGTGACCCCGTCGCGCCGTCTCGAGGACTTGCGACAAGGGCTAAGAATGCCTGGCCACGCCTCGTAATTATCTCGCGGGCACCTTCCAGGTCAACCCGACTCCACATCACTCGCAATTAAGCTCGCGCGGGTACCCCTCAGGGCTGCCCCGTCTTTAGTAACATGGTTCAGTATAAAGTCATAGTAACCATAGTAAATGTGTGTCTAACACCAAGGGAACTCTGAGGAACCACCCTCGGTGGACTCCACTCGATGTAATCATCAAGGTGAACGTAAGAGGAACCACCCTCGAGGTTCACACTTGAGGGGTTGCACCACAGAGTCGTATCAGAAGTGGTTAAGGAGGAAATCACCCTCGATGACCATGACCGAATAGCTATAGTACAAAGATCTCATCAGGAGTGATGTATGAGGTTCCACCCTCGGCACTCGATGGTAACTCTACAGAGTCGAGCAACAAAAGGGGCGTGATGTGATGTGAGGCGTCGGGCTCTCGTCGTCGATCACGTTGATCGAGTCGTCGATGATGAAGCAGGGGCAACAAGGACCAGGTGGGGGTCACTTATGGATCACTAACCAGCCTATATTAAGCAGTTTAGGATAAGCAGGTAGGTAACAATAAGCAGGTTACAAAAGCAGGCTATGCATCAGAATAGGAGCAAACAATAACAGCACCAAAATCTAATGCAAGCATGAGAGAATGGAATGGGCGATATCGGGATGATCAAAGGGGGGGCTTGCCTGGAAGCTCTGCTGAAAAGAAAGAAGTGTCGTCATCGACGTAGTCGATCACAGGGGCAGCATCAGTCTCGGGGTCTACCGAAAAGAAGAGGGGGAAGAAACAATAAATATAAAGCAAACATAGCATCACAAAGCATAACATGGCAATATGTTGTGCCGGGTGTGACCTAACGTATGGCCACACAAATAAGGTGAAAGGGAAATTCAACCGGGAATGTTTTCCCGGTTCCAGATTTGTGTCAGACAGATGATCGGAGGGGGAATGTTCCATGTCCAGCATGTTAGCAGCATGTGACACATGAACGGACCGCGCATTCGGATTCATTGGATTTTTCTAAGCAACTTTCATGTACAAAACTTTTTCATCCAAGCTACGGATTATTTCCTATGAATTTTCAAAGATTAAACCATTTTCTGGATTTGTTTATATTAACAGAAAGAGATTATTGCATCAGCATGATGTCACTGAGACGTCAGAGTCAACAGACCAGTTGACTGGTCAAAATGACCAGTGGGGCCCACTTGTTAGTGTCTAAATAGTTAGCAGATTAATTTTAATTCAAATTATTTCGATTAAACATGGAGGCCTACACGTCAGTGGCACAGCGCTGCCAAGTCATCATGGTTGACCCAGTCAACTTGGTCAGCGGGCCCCTGGGACCCACTGGTCAGTGGCCCAGGGTGGCCTCGTGGCTGCGCCATGTTGGACCGGCGCTGGAGAGAGCTCCGGTTGCCCTTCCCGCGGCGGAGCGGCTCGGGCCCTCGCCGGGATTCATCTACATGGGGACTCCGGGCCCGTGACTTGGCTTGCTCGAACGAGCACGTGACGGTGCATCGAACGGTGGTGGTGGTGTGGCCAGACCTAGCTGGAAACAGCGTCGGCAGCATTCGGGCCTCATTCAAAACGTGGCAGGAGCGACCTAGGGGTGCGGTTGGGGCTGCGACTGAGTGCTGCGCGCGTCCTGGAGCACGCCAGTGACTTGTGCTGGGGCTCGGAAGCGCGTACGGCGCGCAGGCAGCGGCCATGGCGGGTGGCGGAGCTCACCTCCGCGGGGACGGTGACGGAGCGTGCTAGAGCATGAAAGAGAGGGAGGGAACGACGCGGAGGCTCACCTAGCGGGCACACGGTGGCCCCGTGAACGCTTAGGAGCTGCAGAAGCGGCGAAACGAGGCGACGGTGCTCGTCAGAGCCGAGGACGATGACTTGGTCGGGGCGGTGCTATAGCGGCTTCGGCTCGAGCGGGTGGTCGGGGACGCAGTAGTGGACGTCGACGGCGCGTCTAAACACGGTGGCTCGTCGAGGAGGGGCCGGTGACTACGTGGACGAGCAAGTGGAGGCGACGACAGTGGCGACCATGGCGGAGAGGAGAAGCAGCAACGCGTGGGGGAAAGGGGATCTGAGAGGAGAGGCGGAGAGGAGAGGGCGTGGAGTGGGGGAGGGATCGAGGCACGCGCGTGGCGGCCTTATCCCCTCACCGACGACGGCGAGTGGGTTCGGCGGGGCTACGCCCCTGTAACGACCCCGGTCGGGGAACGGGGAATGGGACGGGCAGGGGGGATCTGGGCTGGCTCGGGTGGGTTAGGTGGGTCGGCCCAGGTGGGTTAGGTCCACGGGGTTGCTGTCTCTCTCTCTCTTTTCTTTTGGTCTTCTTTTTAACTTTTCTATTTTTCTTTTTAACTTCAGAAAGCAAAATAGTTTTATAAAAACCAATCTTGCACCTAAAATACCATTTTAACTTAGGCCACTGCTATAATTAACTTGGCACCAAAATAAAGTAGTATATTATTTTTATAACTTAACAAGCATTTAATTTATTTTCTTTAGCCACTATTTTAAAGTGGTTTAGGGCATTTAGACATTTGCAAAAGAATGTTGGTTCACCACCAATATTAACAAAGGATTATTTGGCACATGCTGAACATTTTAGTTTACATGTTTGAGCAAATTTGAAATTTACTTAGAATTTGAATTTGAATTTGACTGAAATTTCAAATGGGATATTGAACAAAGGTGATTAAGCACTATTTGGAAAAATAATTAGCTTAATCATAGAGGGTTACTATAGCATGACACAGGGGGTGTTACAAATCTCCTCCACTAAAAGAAATCTCGTTCCAAGATTTAAGAGGTGGAGTAAGGGGAAAGGAATTGGTTATGAAATTCTAGCAAATCTTCTTGTTCTTGTTGCTCTCATCGAAGAGGTTGATCCATAGTGTTGATGTCTTCAATTTGTTGCATCAGGGCATCACGATGAAGTCATCATCCTTTCTTCAGAAACTCCATCGTACTTATGAATAGGATATAAGGGGAAAACTATAAGGACTGATGTCTGGAAGGATTGGCATCCGGTAATTATATCAAGGAAGCAGATTTTAGAAGCACCATGAAACAAATCGAGAGTGCGATAAAGAGGTTCATCAAGTTTCAACTAGGTAGGCATCAAGCTGATGCCTATAACAGGTGATGAAGGGGGTTCAGAGCAATCAAGAAAAATGTTGCGTGTGATACCAGAATGAAGCATGGTGAGGAAGTTAGCTCGTGAATTACATACGAAGCCAAGTGCAAAGAATATTTCAGAATCAAGGTTGCACAGGAGAGTCGGGTTTCGATCATGTGGAACTTTGGGTTATGGGCCCACCTTGTGTGTTCAGAGTAGGAAGAGCGGAGACATCTTGCACGGATATGATAGCAAGGCATGTCATAGGATTGCTTGTCAGTTATGTTGACATCAACGTTGGTACCAAGGGCGAGGGACAAAGAGAACCATTGTCCTGCTCATTGGAACGAGGCGGGCCATTAGGCAAAGTTCTCGTCCATCGACGATTACCGGAATGTCATCAACAATAATAACAGGGTCACACTGACAGTTGTAGACCGAGGTGTTTTCATAGGAAGAGAATTAATATTGCTTAGGTCATATAGACCACAAGAAAGGTTAAACAACCAATGGAAAGGAAAATGAAATTATCGGGTTAAATGGACCAATAGAAGGGAAAATGTGTCTATCAAACTTAACAGACCAATGGAAAGGAAAATGTGTTTCACACAAGAATTGGGAGTATATCCTTCCCAAATAAAAGCGGAGCATGATAAACATGATAGGACATTAAGTGAAAAAGCATTTAAATAAAGGGGCGAGCGGAGAATTAGGATATTACCCATACAACGGTGTTTGGATAATAGATCAAGAAGCATTTAGCATTTCAATTCAAATGTTCATGTTGATATGCGGAATACCACAATCATGCTTCGAGATAGCACTGATATGGTGTTTCAATTAAGGATTGGGTCTGTAGATCATAAGAGATTCAAATCCAAGATTATCTCGGAACGTAAGGTATAACCAAACACAATCAGGTCTATGTTGGTAGGAAGTCAAGGACGTTGTCGATGATAACCCAATCATCGAGGGGTGAGGATGGCATTTCTCATCATGAATTCGATTGATATTCTGAAATAGGTCAGTATATTGATGGGGATCACGACAGATTTTGTCGAGGTACGATGAAGAGGCCATCGAACAACGACAACATCAAGCAAAAGGAATGATGAAGCAGAAGGTTATTGGAACCAGGATGCGACACAAGCTCGAAATCAAGCTTGTTGTTTGAGGTGAAATGACAAGATGAGGAAGATCAACATAAGCTTAGCTCGTCGTCAGAAGTTGTGCTCCGGGAAGAAGGACCGGGTAGCACAGTTAAAATTAGCTCGATAATGATATAGCCGATCAGTCTAGCAATGATGTGATGGAGTATCATTCCAATGAGAATTCACAACAGGTAGTGCAATGACACAATATCCTCGAGATAATAGGGGGCAATACTCGAGGTAGATCAAAATAGAGGTTGGACAGATGAAATGATCTGCATAAGACAAGTAGTTTAACTTGTCCGGGAAATGGAATCAAGGAGAAAATATGGTCGGAACCACGATTGCAAAGAATCAATTTACAGATGCAAGATGAGCTTATACCAAGGGAACATTTGATTATAGGAGAAGCTCCCATGATAAGATCTACATCGTGTCCATGGGCATGAACACAAAGTTCAAGGTCGACTCCCACTTCTTCAATGCATAACATCTCGCTTTTGACGAAGTTGTAGTGTATTTTTTTATCCGGCGTAACACCAGTAGGGTATGACCCATAGAAATATTTGGGTTCACACAAATTAGGGAAAGCATTAGTTCAACCCGTCGGGGCATCTTAGGAACATTTGCAAAAACTTCAGAGGTGATTAACTCAAGCTCGGAAAGAAAAGCATGGTTGACAAAGCAGAGAATACAATTTACCAAAGGCAATATGTATCAGGGGAAGAGCGCACTTTGAATATGAAGGACACTGCCGGATAATAATCCAACAAAGGATTCAGCGGTCCTCAATGGATCTGATGTGAGTATCAGTATTCAATCAGAAGAAGGAAAGAATGCAAAGGCATTCGATTATAGAAACATCTGAATAATTCGATGCTTGAGTACAAAGGAGTCATGGTTTCAAGAAGAAGGATCAGAAGGAGAGACTCTGATCAAAAGATGAGTAAGTTGAATAGACTTAGAGGTGCACCCGATCAAATCTTGATTGGGCAAGAACCAGCCCATATCCAGAGCGATGTCGGAGCCGGAAAGAAAATTTCCAAGGGTTAATTGATGATTTCGAGTATTCGCTCACACGTTAAATCCATAGGAACAGAATGACAATAACAAAGAATTTTAAAGAATATTGCTAGACATATGGAATTAATCCTAATGCAAACAGGCAAGGATAATCAAGAGTAATAGGCTGCAGAGGATTTTCGGAAGATCAGATAGTATTTAAAAGTATTTAGGAAAGCATATGAACAACTGGGGATGAACGAACCCCGGTTAAGTGAATTATCCGCAGTGCAAAAGAAGCTGCAAAGGAGAAGGCACAAATGACTCTCGGTACAACAGAGAGTACTAGGGGTATCTCGTAACAACAGGAGCAACTGGGGATGAAGGTACAAGTGGCAAGGATGTTATTCACGGGGATTATCGGCGGCCAGAAACTGCAAGGCAGTGGACACAGGGTCTCGGGATACATCGAGAAGTATCTTCAGAGTCTTCTGATGGAGCAGACGATCATCTGTGTTGAAGGAGATCTCCGGGGGGAAGCGGTCACAAGAGCCTAGTGTTAGAATTAGCAAAATTATTTAACCCGAATAGAAGAGAGATCAGAGTCCCAGAGTAATGACGGGGAATAAAAGATCCTAATACCACCCAATTGGCATCATGGGCCCGTAAGCCACACAGCCATATTAGTGAAACCGTTTTCAAGTACTAGACTCAACTTCATCCAAGGAGTTGGAAAGGGGGATCCTATAGGCACTCGGCTCTGATACCAACTTGTGACACCCTCGATTCAATCGTACACTAATCATACACGCAAATGTGTACGATCAAGATCAGGGACTCACGGAAAGATATCACAACACAACTCTAGACACAAATTAAAATAATACAAGCTTTTATATTACAAGCCAGGGGCCTCGAGGGCTCGAATGCATCAGCTTGAATACAAACGAGTCAACGGAAAGCAACAATATCTGAGTATAGACATAAGTTAAACAAGTATGCCTTAAGAAGGCTAGCACAAAAGCAACATGATCGAAAAGGCAAGGCCTCCTACCTCGGAGCCTCCTAACTACTCCCTCGGGTTTGTAGTAGTCGTCGTCGAAGGTGGCATCTGGCTCCTGGACTCCGTCATCTTGTTGCGTCATCTGAGAAGAATGGAAAAGGGGGAAAAGAGGGAGCAAAGCAACCGTGAGTACTCATCCAAAGTACTCGCAAGCAAGGATCTACACTACATATGCATCGGTGTCAATTAAAATGGGTTGTATCTATGGACTGAACTGCAGAATGCCAGAAGATAAGGGGGAAAGCTAGTCCTATCAAAGACTAGCATGTTCTGGAAACCACCATCTTGCAGCAACATGAGGGAGTAGAGTAGTATAACATAAGTCCTATTTATGTTGTTGTATCAATGCTCCGGGATCCTTTCTCGACTCCCGTTGCCACATATACAAATCATGCCTCAGCATCCAGTTCTAGTGGTATCGACCGGGATACAACTCCGAGTGTCCGTTACCGTAGGACAAGCTATCGATAGATGTTTTCTTCCCTGCAGGGGTGCACCATCTTACCCACCACGCTCGATTAACTCTGTCCGGTCACACTTTCCTGGGTCATGCCCGGCCTCGGCTAAACAATACTCCGCAACCCGACCTAGGCTAAATAGAGAGGTCAGCATGCCAGACTAAACCTATGCCCCCAGGGGTCATGGGCCATCGCCCTGGGAACTCCTGCACATTGCGTACGCGGCCGGTGAGCAGACCTAGCTACCTCCTTAAAAAGGCAGGAGCTTACGCAGTCGAACCCGGCACGCGCTGCTCAGTCGCTGACGTCTATTAAGCTTCGGCTGATGCTTACGACGCAGAATGCCCATACTATGCCCACATGATGGTTAGTGCTATCAGGCCAGAGGCCCCTCAGATCAAAATATCCAAATCTTAGTGGATTAGTAATGCGCGGTAACAAGGAGAGACTCACAAAAGATGTGACCCCGTCGCCCCGTCTCGAGGACTTGCGGCAAGGGCTAAGAATGCCCGGCCACGCCTCGTAATTATCTCGCGGGCACCTTCCAGGTCAACCTAACTCCACATCACTCACAATTAAGCTCGCGCGGGTACCCCTCAGGGCCGACCCATCTTTAGTAACATGGTTCAGTGTAAAGTCATAGTAACCATAGTAACTGTGTGTCTAACACCAAGGGGAACCCTGAGGAACCACCCTCGATGGATTCCACTCGATGTAATCATCAAGGTGAACATAAGAGGAACCACCCTCGAGGTTCACACTTGAGGGGTTGCACGACAGAGTCGTATCAGAAGTGGTTAAGGAGGAAATAACCCTCGATGACCACGACCGAATAGCTACACTACAGAGATCTCACCAGGAGTGATGTATGAGCTTCCACCCTCGACACTCGATGGTAACTCTACAGAGTCGAGCAACAAAAGGGGCGTGATGTGATGTGAGGTGTCAGGCTCTGGTCGTCGATCACGTTGATCGAGTTGTCGATGATGAAGCAGGGGCAACAAGGACCAGGAGGGGGTCACTGATGGATCACTAACCAAACTATATTAAGCAGCTTAGGATAAGCAGGTAGGTAACAATAAGCAGGTTACAAAGGCAGGCTATGCATCAGAATAGGAGCAAACAATAACAGTAGCAAAATCGAATGCAAGCATGAGAGAATGGAATGGACGATATCGGGATGATCAAAGGGGGGCTTGCCTGGAAGCTCTGCTGAAAAGGAAGAAGTATCGTCGTCGACGTAGTCGATCACAGGGGCAGCATCAGTCTCGGGGTCTACCGAAAAGAAGAGGGGGAATTAACAATAAATATAAATCAACACAAAGCATAACATGGCAATATGTTGTGCAGGGTGTGACCTAATGTATGGCCACACGAATAAGGGGAATTCAACCGGGAATGTTTTCCCGGTTCTGGATTGGTGTCAAACAGATGACTGGAGGGGGAATGGTCCATGTTTAGCATGTTAGGGGCATGTGACAGATGAACGGACCGCGTATTCAAATTCTTTGGATTTTTCTGAGCAACTTTCATGCAGAAAACTTTTTCATCCGAGTTACGGTTTATTTCCTATGAATTTTCAAGGATTAAACCAGTTTCTAGATTTGTTTATATTAACATAAAGATATTATTGCGTCAGCATGATGTCATTGTGATGTTAGAGTCAACAGACCGGTTGACTGGTCAAACTGACCAGTGGGGCCCACTTGTCAGTGTCTAAATAGTTAGCAGATTAATTTTAATTCAAATTATTTCGATTAAACGTGGGGGCCTATGATACATCTCCAACATATCTATAATTTTGTATTGTTCCATGCTATTATATTAGTTGTTTTGGATGTTTATGGGCTTTATTTTACACATTTATATCATTTTTGGGACTAGCCTACTAACCGGAGGCCCAGCCTGTATTGCCTTTTTTTTGCCTATTTCAGTATTTCGAAGAAAAGGAATATCAAATAGAGTCCAAACGGAATGAAACCTTCGGGAGCGTGAATTTTGGAACGAAGGTGATCCAGAGAACTTGGAGTGCAAGTCAAGAAGCAATCAAGGCGGCCGGGAGATAGGAGGGCGTGCCCACCCCTCCTGGGCACGCCCCCTGTCTCCTGGGCCCCTCGAGCGGCCACCGACGTACTTCTTCCTCCTATATAACCCTACATACCCCGAAAACATCCAGGGAGCCACCGAAGAAATATTTCCGCCACCGTAACCTTTTGTATCCGTGAGATCTCATCTTGGAGCCTTCGTCGGTGCTCCGCCGGAGGGGGAATCAACCACAGAGGGCTTCTACATCAACACCATAGCCCTTCTGATGAGTTGTGAGTAGTTTACCACAGACCTTTGGGTCCATAGTTATTAGCTAGTTGGCTTCTTCTCTCTTTTTGGATCTCAATACAATGTTCTCCCCCTCTCTTGTGGAGATCTATTCGATGTAATCTCTTTTTGCAGTGTGTTTGTCGAGATCTGATGAATTGTGGGTTTATGATCAAGTTTATCTATGAGAAATATCTAAATCTTCTCTGAATTCTTTTATGTATGATTGAGTTATCTTTGCAAGTCTCTTCGAATTATCGGTTTGGTTTGGCCTACTAGATTGATCTTTCTTGCCATGGGAGAAGTACTTAGCTTTAGATTCAATCTTGCGGTGTCCTTACCTAGTGACAGAAAGGGTTGCAAGGCACATATTGTATTGTTGCCATCGAGGATAAAAAGATGGGGTTTATATCATATTGCTTGAGTTTATCCCTCTACGTCATGTCATCTTTCTTAAAGCGTTACTCTGTTCTTATGAACTTAATACTCTAGATGCATGCTGGATAGCGGTCGATGTGTGGAGTAATAGTAGTAGATGCAGGCAGGAGTTGGTCTACTTGTTGCAGACGTGATGCCTATATACATGATCATGCCTAGATAATCTCATAATTATTTGCTTTTCTATCAATTGCTCAACAGTAATTTGTTCACCCACCGTAATACTTATGCTATCTTGAGAGAAGCCACTAGTGAAACCAATGGCCCCCGGGTCTATCTTTTATCATATAAGCTTTCAATCTACTTTTATTTGCATCTTTACTTTCTACATCTATATTATAAAATACTAATAATATATTTATCTTATCATATTATCTCTATCAGATCTCACTTTCGCAAGTGGCCGTGAAGGGATTGACAACCCCTGTATCGCGTTGGTTGCGAGTTCTTTGTTTGTTTGTGTAGGTTCGTGGGACTTGTGAGGAGCCTCCTACTGGATTGATACCTTGCTTCTCAAAAACTGAGGGAAATACTTACGCTACTGTGATGCATCATCCTTTCCTCTTCAAGGAAAACCAACGCAAGCTCAAGACGTAGCAAGAAGGATTTCTGGCGCCGTTGCCGGGGAGGTCTTCGCTCAAGTCAAGATATACCAAGTACCCATCACAAACTCATCTCCCTCGCATTTACATTATTTGCCATTTGCCTCTCATTTTCCTCTCCCCCACTTCACCCTTGCCGTTTTATTCGCCCTCTCTTTCCCAATCTCCTCTTTTTTCCGCTTGCCTTTTTTTCCTCTCTTTCGTTTGCCCTTTTTCCGTTTGCTCTTGTGTTAGATCGTTTACCTTGTCGGTATGGCTAGTTCCTTATCCGCTCCTATGTCTCCCGAGTTTGAAGTTCTTCACTTCAAGCAAAGGCAAGGAGAAAACTTAAAAGATGCTTGGTATAGGAGGATGTAATCTTATCGCAAGTGCACCCTAGAGGTGAACTTTAGAATTCTTCTTCGCAATTTTTATGTTGGGCTAAACATGACGCATAGACAACTCTTGGACTGCATTGCCAAGGGAAATTTTATTGAAATTGATCCTAATATTGCGCATGAAATTATAGAGGGAATAGTGGGAACACTACATCAAAAGGAGGATCACATCCTACCCAAGAAGAAATACAAGTGTTTGAAAAGATTTGCGAAAGTAACAAAAATATTACAAAAATCTCTTGAGCCTCTTAAAAGTGTTAGCGGAAATCATCACCGCATGAATATGTTGATTACCCTTTGCAATAAGCGGTTGGATTCTTTAGATCTTAAAATTTCCGAGTATGAAGGGAAACGTAAAGAACCTCCCGGATTCGAGCATGACTCTGCTAAAAAACTGAAAATCAAAGATGGCACTACTTAGATCTATCTTCGCTTTTATGCCTAGCTAGGGGCGTTAAACGATAGCGCTAGTTGGGAGGCAACCCAATTTTCTTTGTGTTATTTGTTTTTGTTCCTGTTTAGTAATAAATTTTGCATATACTTTCTGTTTAGATGTGTTTTCATGCTTTATTTAGAGTTTGTGCCAAGTAGAACCTATAGGATAACCTATGATGATAGTTGATTTGATTCTGCTGAAAAACAGAAACTTTGCGCTCACGAGAAAAAGTTCAATAAATCACAGAAACGAGATTTTGCATTTATTCTTTTTTCTGCTGATCTATAAACAAATTTTTCAGGACTTCCTATTTTGGTTGGATTTTTAAGGTTCCAGAAGTTTGCGTTAGTTACAGATTGCTACAGACTGTTCTGTTTTTGACAGATTCTGTTTTTCGTGTGTTGTTTGCTTATTTTGATGCATCTATGGCTAGTATTAAGTGGTATGAACTATAGAGAACTTGGAATACAGTAGGTTTAACACCAATATAAATAAAGAATGAGTTCATTACAGTACCTTATGTGGTGGTTTTCTTTTCTTTCACTAACGGAGCTTATGAGATTTCCTGTTGAGTTTTGTGTTGTGAAGTTTTCATGTTTTGGGTAAATATTTGATGGACTATGAAATAAGGAGTGGCAAAAGCCTAAGCTTGGGGATGCCCAAGGCACCCCAAGATATTAAAGAATAGCCAAAAGCCTAAGCTTGGGGATGCCCCCGGAAGGCATCCCCTCTTTCGTCTTCGTTCATTGGTAACTTTACTTGGAACTATATTTTTATTCGCCACATGATATGTGTTTTGCTTGGAGCATCATGTATGATATTATTCTTTGCTTTTTAGTTTACCACAATCATCCTTGCTGTAACACACCTTTTGGGAGAAGCCTACTTGATTGAAATTTATTAGAAGACTCTATGTGCTTCACTTATATCTTTTGAGCTAGATAGTTTTTGCTCTAGGGCTTCACTTATATCTTTTAGAGCACGGCGGTGGATTAATTTTGAAGAAATTTTTGATCTCTCATGCTTCACTTATATTATTTTGAGAGTATTTTAGAACAGCATGGTATTTTCTATGGTTATAAATTGGTCCTAGAATGATGAGCATCCAAGTTGGGTATAATAAAAACTATCATAGGAAGTGAATTGGATGCTATGATCAATTTGATACTTGATAATTATATTGAGATATGGAGGTAGTGATATTAAAGTTATGCTAGTTGGATGATTATGAATTTAAAGAATGCTTGTGTTGAAGTTAGCAAGTCCCGTAGCATGCACGTATGGTTAAAGTTATGTAACAAATTTGAAACATGAAGTGTACCTGGCTTGTGCATCCTTATGAGTGGCGGTCGGGGACGAGCGATGGTCTTTTCCTACCAATCTATCCCTCTAGGAGCATGCGCATAGTGCTTGGTTTTTGATGACTTCTAAATTTTTGCAATAAGTATATGAGTTCTTATGACTAATGTTGAGTCCATGGATTATACGCACTTTTACCTTTCCATCATTGCTAGCCTCTTCGGTACCGTGCATTGCCCTTTCTCACCTTGAGAGTTGGTGCAAACTTCGCCGGTGCATCCAAACCCTGTGATATGATACGCTCTATCACACATAAACCTCCTTATATCTTCCTCAAAACAGCCACCATACCTACCTATTTATGGCATTCCCATAGTCATTCCGAGATATATTGCCATGCAACTTTCCACCGTTCCGTTCATCATCATCATGACATACATTACTTTCTTCATATTGCCATTGCATGATCATGTAGTTGACATCGTATTTGTGGCAAAGCCACCATCCATAATTTTTCATACATGTCACTCTTGATTCATTGCACCATCCCGGTACACTGCCAAGGCATTCATATAGAGTCATATCTTGTTCTAGTTTCGAGTTGTAATTCATATGTTATAATCAATAAAAGTGTGATGATCGTCATTATTAGAGCATTGTCCCAAAAAAAGAAAAAGAAAAAAAAGAAAAAAAGGAAAAAAAGAAAATAAATAAAAAGGGGCAATGTTACTATCTCTTTTTCCACACTTGTGCTTCAAAGTAGCACCATGTTCTTCATATAGGAGTCTCATATTTTGTGCTTCAAAGTAGCACCATGTTTTTCATATAGAGAGTCTCATATGTTGTCACTTTCATATACTAGTGCGAATTTTTCATTATAGAACTTGGCTTGTATATTCCTACGATGGGCTTCCTCAAATGCCCTAGGTCTTCGTGAGCAAGCAAGTTGGATGCACACCCACTAGTTTTCTTTTGTTGAGCTTTCATTCATTTATAGCTCTAGTGCATCCGTTGCATGGCAATCCCTACTCCTCATGTTGACATCAATTGATGGGCATCTCCATAGCCCATTGATTATCCTCGTCAATGTGAGACTTTCTCCTTTTTGTCTTTTCCATACAATCCCCAATCATTATTCTATTCCACCCATAGTGCTATATCCATGGCTCACGCTCATGTATTGCGTGAAAGTTGAAAAAGTTTGAGATTATTTAAGTACGAAACAATTGCTTGGCTTGTCATCGGGGGTGTAGAAGTTGGGAACATTTTTGTGTGACGAAAATGAAGCATAGCCTAACTATATGATTTTGTAGGGATGAACTTTCTTTAGCCATGTTATTTTGAGAAGACATGATTACTTTTATTAGTATGCTTGAAGTATTACTATTTCTTTTGTCAATTTGAACTTTTATTTTGAATCATTTGGATCTGAACATTCATGCCACAATAAAGAGAAATACATTGAGAATTATGCTAGGTAGCATTCCACAGCAAAAATTCCGTTTTTATCATTTACCTACTCGAGGACGAGCAGGAATTAAGCTTGGGGATGCTTGATACGTCTCCAACGTATCTATAATTTTTTATTGTTCCATGCTATTATATTACTTGTTTTGGATGTTTATGGGCTTTATTTTACAAATTTATATCATTTTTGGGACTAACCTACTAACCGGAGGCCCAGCCCATATTGCTGTTTTTTTGCCTATTCCAGTATTTCGAAGAAAAGGAATATCAAACAGAGTCCAAACGGAATGAAACCTTCGGGAGCGTGATTTTTGGAACGAACGTGATCCGGAGAACTTGGAGTGCAAGTCAAGAAGCAATCGAGGCGGCCAGGAGATAGGAGGGCGCGCCCACCCCTCCTGGGCACACCCCTTGTCTCCTGGGCCCCTCGAGCGGCCACCGATGTACTTCTTCCTCCTATATAAGACTACATACCCCAAAAACATCCAGGGAGCTACCGAAGAAATATTTCCGCCACCGTAACCTTTTGTATCCGCGAGATCCAATCTTTGAGCCTTCGTCGGCGCTCCGCCGGAGGGGGAATCGACCATGGAGGGCTTCTACATCAACACCATAGCCCTTCCGATGAGTTGTGAGTAGTTTACCACAGACCTTCGGGTCCATAGTTATTAGCTAGTTGGCTTCTTCTCTCTTTTTGGATCTCAATACAATGTTGTCCCCCTCTTTTGTGGAGATCTATTCGATGTAATCTCTTTTTGCGGTGTGTTTGTCGAGATCCTATGAATTGTGGGTTTGTGATCAAGTTTATCTATGAGAAATATCTGAATCTTCTCTGAATTCTTTTATGTATGATTGAGTTATCTTTGCAAGTCTCTTGGCCTACTAGATTGATCTTTCTTGCCATGGGAGAAGTGCTTAGCTTTGGGTTCAATCTTGCGGTGTCCTTACCCAGTGACAGAAAGGGTTGCAAGGCACATATTGTATTGTTGCCATCGAGGATAAAAAGATGGGGTTTATATCATATTGCTTGAGTTTATCCCTCTACATCATGTCATCTTTCTTAATGCGTTACTCTGTTCTTAAGAACTTAATACTCTAGATGCATGCTGGATAGCAGTCGATGTGTGGAGTAATAGTAGTAGATGCAGGCAAGAGTCGGTCTACTTGTTGCGGACGTGATGCCTATATACATGATCATGCCTAGATAATCTCATAATTATTCGCTTTTGTATCAATTGCTCGACAGTAATTTGTTCACCCACCGTAATACTTATGCTATCTTGAGAGAAGCCACTAGTGAAACCTATGCCCCCCGGGTCTATCTTTTATCATATAAGCTTTCAATCTACTTTTATTTGCATCTTTACTTTCTGCATCTATATTATGAAATACCAAAAATATATTTATCTTATCATATTATCTCTATCAGATCTCACTTTCGCAAGTGGCCGTGAAGGGATTGACAACCCCTTTATCACGTTGGTTGCTAGTTCTTTGTTTGTTTGTGTAGGTTCCTGGGACTTGGAGGAGCTACCTACTGGATTGATACCTTGGTTCTCAAAAACTGAAGGAAATACTTACGCTACTGTGCTGCATCACCAATTCCTCTTCAAGGAAAACCAACGCAAGCTCAAGACGTAGCAGCCTACACGTCAGTGGCACAATGCTGCCAACTCATCATGGTTGACCCGGTCAACTTGGTCAGCGGGCCCTTGGGACCCACTGGTCAATGGCCCAGTGTGGCCCCGTGGCTGCGCCACGTTGGACCGGCGCTGGAGAGAGCTCCGGTAGCCCTTCCCGCGGCGGAGCTGCTCGGGCCCTCGCCAGGATTCATCTACATGGGGTCTCCGGGCACATGACTTGGCTTGCTCGAACGAGCATGTGACGGCACACCAAACGTTGGCGGTGGCGTGGCCGGACCTGGCCGGAAACGGCGACGGCGTTGAGCCGAGGTGGCGGCAGCATTCGGGCCTCATTCGAAACGTGGCAGGAGCGGCCTAGGGGTGCGGTTTGGGGCTGTGACTGGGTGTTGCGCGCGTCCTAGAGCATGCCAGTGACTTGCGCTGGGGCTCGGAAGTGCATACGGTGCGCGGGCGGCGGCCATGGCGGGTGGCGGAGCTCACCTCCGCGGGGACGGCGACGAAGCATGGAAGAGCGTGAAAGAGAGGGAAGGGAGCGACGCGGAGGCTCACCTAGCGGGCACACTGTGGCCTCGTGAACGCTTAGGAGCAGCAGAAGCGGCTAAGCGGGGCGTCGGTGCTCGTCGGAGCCGAGGACGATGACTTGGTCGGGGCGGTGCTGTAGCGGGCTTCGGCTCGAGCGGGTGGTCGGGGTCGCAGTAGTTGACGTCGGCGGCGCATCTGAACAAGGTGGCTCGTCGAGGAGGGGCCGATGGCTACGTGGGCGAGCAAGCGGAGGCGATGGCAGTGGCGACCATGGCGGAGAGGAGAAGCAGCAACGCGTGGGGGGAAGGGGATCTGAGAGGAGAGGCGGAGAGGGAGAGGGGTGTGGAGTGGGGGAGGGATCAAGGCGCGCGTGTGGCGGCCTTATCCCCTCGCCGACGACGGCGAGTGGGTTTGGTGGGGCTACGCCCCTGTTCTGACCCCGGTTGGGGGAACAGGGAAGGGGACAAGTAGGGGGATCTGGGCTGGCTCGGGTGGGTTAGGTGGGCCGGCCCAGGTGGGTTAGGTCCCGGGGGGTTGCTGTCTCTCTCTCTCTCTTTTCTTTTGGTTTTCCTTTTAACTTTTCTGTTTTTAATTTTAACTTCAAAAAGCAAAATAGTTTTATAAAAACCAATCTTGCACCATCGCCAAACCCATCCACTATCGGGTCAAATCTTATCTGAGCTCAACGATGTGAAGAGCTCTACTTTTGGGCTCAAACTCTCGAGCACCACCATGACGTCGTCTGTGGGCACTCCTATAGGCCAACAGTAGAGGCAAAGAGCACAGTGGACGCCCAAGCCTGGTACTAAATGCGTCGAAACAGTATGGCCCATTTTAGAAGAATAATTTCAAAGAGATTTTGGTAAATTAAGCTATATTACAATATGCTTACTACTAAAAATAATTAAAAATTAGGTTCAATTTTTTTAAAAGATTCATGCATTATAAAAAAAGGTTCATGGAATTAAAAAGAATATTTTTATTTCAAAATGTGTAAAACTTATTTATTTCACATTTAGTTTAATACTCCATCCATTCGGGACTAGTTGTTGCTCAAAAGGATTTCAGTGCTAAATACATCTGTTTGAGTGTCAACCGATTTCGGAAAGGGGGAGCATTAGTTTAGGTGTTTAAAAAATATTTACGAATTTAATAGTATGTTAAAATTATTTAAAAATTATTGATACATTTCTGCAAAATAATTGTATCTCTTAAAAAATGTCCATGAAAATTTAAAAAATGTTATCACTTTCATTAAATGTTCCTGCAATTAGAAAAAATGTTTTCGTGTATTTTGGGAAATGTCAACAATATGAAAAAGTCTTCATATATAAAGAAAATATTCGTGTATTTAACGAAATGTTTATGTTATTTTAAAACATTGTCATATATTTTAAAATAGTCTCATGCAAGTTTCTAATATTTTTGAAGCATTTTTTCATTTTGTATTGTTTTAGAAAATTACCACGTTTTAGAATGTCTTTTTTGATTTAGAAATAGTACTCATGCATTTGCAAAAACTATTCTAATAATCTTTAAAAGTATTTATATTTAATATTTAAGAATTAAATAGAAAATATATACATATATAGATGTAGAATATTTTAAAATATAAAGAGAAGTACAAAATAAGAAAAAATGAGAACAGCAAAAAAAAAAGAAAAACAGGCAGCGGATCAAGCGCGTCTGGGGCTCGCCGGACGCGAGCGCATCCCCCCATAAGCGAGACATAGGGGCGCCCCGGCATTTCCTATTTGTCGCCTCAGGCGCCAGTTAACATGCATTTTCGTTAACTGGCGCGTGTGTCGTCTGTAAATGGACCCGGTTGACTTTTTGTTTTTGAAAATTCTATGACCTTTTAAAAATTTCAACAGTTTTTTTTTCAGATTGATGAACTCTTTTGAATATCGATGAACTTTTTTGAATATGATGAACATATTTTTGAAAATGGACGAACTTTTTTTATCTATGAACTTTTTTTTCAGTTCAATGAACTTTTTCTAAAAATACATGAACTTTTTTGAATTTCTATGAACTTTTCTAAAATTTAATAGAATTTTTAAAAATTAATGAACTTTTGCTAAGTTGGATGAATTTCTTTTCAATTTGAATGAACTTTTTTTCTAACTAATAGCACAGGAACAATTTTCTGATACTGCATGATTTTTCCAAAAAATATGAACATTTTTATCTTCGACAAGTACATGATAAAAAAATTCAATATATGATTTTTTTTCAATTAGAAAAACATTTCATTTAATGCTTCAACACTCGATAAACATACATGAATATGAGTTTAGATGTGTAAATATTAACTAAATATTACATGCATGATTTTATTTTAAAATTATATGCACATTTTTGTATAATACTTTAAGATGTTTTAATACACAGTAAAGATATTTTTATGTACACGATGCCTATTTTTTAATATGCAATGAACATTATTTTAATACGTGATGACCATTTAAAAAAATTGGGTCACACTGAACACTCTTTCAATAGCGACGAACAATTTTTATTTAACTATGAGTATTATTTTAATACATGATAAACATTTGAAAATACTTTTATTGGACAATATTTTTATTAAGTACTAAAATAAAATAGGTCTTCCAAATATTTGTTTTTTGAAATATAAATAACCGATTGAGTGAGCTAATTGCTTCAAGATCGATCATTGCTTCCTCAATATCTACCGAAGAAGTATCAACTAAGTTGGTCTGGCCCATGTGCGGTATTTAGTAGGCGAGCACAATATATAACTCACAACAAGCAAGGTGTTGCTGCTTCCATCTCTTGATACCGGTCCTAAATTTTTTGATTACATAAATCTAGACTTCGATGCCAGGCGACCATCTCGTCCATGCCGCTCAAACATTAGTAAGGTTAGTGATTGTGACGCCCCCGATTCAATCGTACACTAATCATACACGCAAATGTGTACGATCAAGATCAGGGACTCACGGAAAGATACCACAACATAACTCTAGACACAAATTAAAATAATACAAGCTTTATATTACAAGCCAGGGGCCTCGAGGGCTTGAATACATCAACTTGAATACAAACGAGTCAGCGGAAGCAACAATATCTGAGTACAATTTCTTCCCTGCAGGGGTGCACCAACTTACCCACCACACTCGATTAACTCTGGCCGGACACACTTTCCTAAGTCATGCCCGGCCTCGGCCAAACAATAGGCCGCAACCCGACCTAGGCTAAATAGAGAGGTCAGCATGCCGGACTAAACATATGCCCCCAGGGGTCATGGCGCATCACCCCGGGAACTCCTGCACATTGCGTACGCGGCCGGTGAGCAGACCTAGCTACCTCTTTAAAAAGGGAGGAGCTTACGCAGTCCAACCCGGCGCGTGCCGCTCAGTCGCTGACGTCTATTAAGCTTCGGCTGATGCATACGATGCAGAACGCCCATACTATGCCCACGTGATGGTTAGTGCTATCAGGCCAAAGGCCCCTCGGATCAAATATCCAAATCATGGTGGATTAGGAACGCGCAGTAACAAGCAGAGACTCACGAAAGATGTGACCCCGTCGCGCCGTCTCGAGGACTTGCGGCAAGGGCTAAGAATGCCTGGCCACGCCTCGTAATTATCTCGCAGGCACCTTCCAGGTCAACCCGACTCCACATCACTCGCAATTAAGCTCGCGCGGGTACCCCTCAGGGCTGCCCCGTCTTTAGTAACATGGTTCAGTATAAAGTCATAGTAACCATAGTAAATGTGTGTCTAACACCAAGGGAACCCTGAGGAACCATCCTCGGTGGACTCCACTCGATGTAATCATCAAGGTGAACGTAAGAGGAACCACCCTCGAGGTTCACACTTGAGGGGTTGCACGACAGAGTCGTATCAGAAGTGGTTAAGGAGGAAATCACCCTCGATGACCATGACCGAATAGCTACAGTACAAAGATCTCATCAGGAGTGATGTATGAGGTTCCACCCTCGGCACTCGATGGTAACTCTACAGAGTCGAGCAACAAAAGGGGTGTGATGTGATGTGAGGCGTCGGGCTCTCGTCGTCAATCACGTTGATTGAGTCGTCAATGATGAAGTAGGGGCAACAAGGACCAGGTGTGGGTCACTTCTGGATCACTAACCAGCCTATATTAAGCAGTTTAGGATAAGCAGGTAGGTAACAATAAGCAGGTTACAAAAGCAGGCTATGCATCAGAATAGGAGCAAACAATAACAGCACCAAAATCTAATGCAAGCATGAGAGAATGGAATGGGCGATATCGGGATGATCAAAGGGGGGGCTTGCCTGGAAGCTCTGCTGAAAAGAAAGAAGTGTCGTCATCGACGTAGTCGATCACAGGGGCAGCATCAGTCTCGGGGTCTACCGAAAAGAAGAGGGGGAAGAAACAATAAATATAAAGCAAACATAGCATCACAAAGCATAACATGGCAATATGTTGTGCCGGGTGTGACCTAACGTATGGCCACACGAATAAGGTGAAAGGGAAATTCAACCGGGAATGTTTTCCCGGTTCCAGATTTGTGTCAGACAGATGATCGGAGGGGGAATGTTCCATGTTCAACATGTTAGCAGCATGTGACACATGAACGGACCGCGTATTCGGATTCATAGGATTTTTCTAAGCAACTTTCATGTAGGAAACTTTTTCATCCAAGCTACGGATTATTTCCTATGAATTTTCAAAGATTAAACCATTTTCTGGATTTGTTTATATTAATAGAAAGAGATTATTGCATCAGCATGATGTCACTGAGACGTCAGAGTCAACAGACCGGTTGACTGGTCAAAATGACCAGTGGGGCCCACTTGTTAGTGTCTAAATAGTTAGCAGATTAATTTTAATTCAAATTATTTCAATTAAACGTGGAGGCCTACACGTCAGTGGCACAGCGCTGCCAAGTCATCATGGTTGACCCAGTCAACTTGGTCAGCGGGCCCCTGGGACCCACTGGTCAGTGGCCCAGGGTGGCCTCGTGGCTGCGCCATGTTGGACCGGCGCTGGAGAGAGCTCCGGTTGCCCTTCCCGCGGCGGAGCGGCTCGGGCCCTCGCCGGGATTCATCTACATGGGGACTCCGGGCCCATGACTTGGCTTGCTCGAACGAGCATGCGACGGTGCATCGAACGGTGGTGGTGGTGTGGCCAGACCTGGCCGGAAAGAGCGTCGGCAACGTTCGGGCCTCATTCGAAACGTGGCAGGAGCGGCCTAGGGGTGCGGTTGGGGCTGCGACTGGGTGCTGCGCGCGTCCTGGAGCACGCCAGTGACTTGCGCTGGGGCTCGGAAGCGCGTACGGCGCACGGGCAGCGGCCATGGCGGGTGGCGGAGCTCACCTCCGTGGGGACGGCGACGGAGCGTGCTAGAGCATGAAAGAGAGGGAGGGAGCGATGCGGAGGCTCACCTAGCGGGCACACGGTGGCCCCGTGAACGCTTAGGAGCAGCAGAAGCGGCGAAATGAGGCGACGGTGCTCGTCAGAGCCGAGGACGATGACTTGGTCGGGGCGGTGCTATAGCGGCTTCGGCTCGAGCGGGTGGTCGGGGACGCAGTAGTGGACGTCTACGGTGCGTCTAAACACGGTGGCTCGTCGAGGAGGGGCTGGTGGCTACCTGGACGAGCAAGCGGAGGCGACGACAGTGGCGACCATGGCGGAGAGGAGAAGCAGCAACGCGTGGGGGAAAGGGGATCTGAGAGGAGAGGCGGAGAGGGAGAGGGGCGTGGTGTGGGGGAGGGATGGAGGCGCGCGCGTGGCGGCCTTATCCCCTCACCGACGACGACGAGTGGGTTCGGCGGGGCTACGCCCCTATAACGACCCCGGTCGGGGGGACAGGGAATGGGACGGGCAGGGGGGATCTGGGCTGGCTCGGGTGGGTTAGGTGGGCCGGCCCAGGTGGGTTAGGTCCATGGGGTTGCTGTCTCTCTCTCTCTCTTTTCTTTTGGTCTTCTTTTTAACTTTTCTATTTTTCTTTTTAACTTCAGAAAGCAAAATAGTTTTATAAAAACCAATCTTGCACCTAAAATACCATTTTAACTTAGGCCACTGCTATAATTAACTTGGCACCAAAACAAAGTAGTATATTATTTTTATAACTTAACAAACATTTAATTTATTTGCTTTAGCCACTGTTTTAAAGTGGTTTAGGGCATTTAGACATTTGCAAAAGAATGTTGGTTCACCACCAATATTAACAAAGGATTATTTCGCACACGATGAACATTTTAGTTTACATGTTTGAGCAAATTTGAAATTCACTTAGAATTTGAATTTGAATTTGACTGGAATTTTGAATGGGATATTGAACAAAGGTGATTAAGCATTGTTTGGAAAAATAATTAGCTTAATGATAGAGGGTTACTGTAGGATGACACAGGGGGTGTTACAGTGATCCACCTGTCCCTGCAGTACCTATTAATCTACCCTCTGCTTCAACCATCAACTCCTACTCGGTGATAGTTGCTCCCGCCTCCCATCACGATCCTTGATTAATAGAGGTTTGTAATATTCTACTTTCCATTCCCTCTTCGGCTGCCATGATCAAATTTGCATTCGTAAGTTTCATGTGTTATTTATCATTTTTTATTATGTATGTGCTACATTTTATATCGATGTAGATTGATGCCCCAAGTGCATGTTACATCAATTCATGGTGTCAAATTGTCATTATCATATTAATGACATATCAAAATATGTCATGATGGTATTTAGAAACAATGTGTTTTTTCATGTCATTTGTCTTTTTCATTGCCTATTATACTATCTATGTTGGAGTTAGTGGAAATGTACATTTTCTAAGGTCAATTTTGGTTGGATTGTAGTGAGATTTTTCACATGTCATAAATTACACCACACTTACTCGGTTCCTACACCACTGTTGCCAAGCGGCGTGGGAGAAGCAACAACTCCGGAGAGACAATGGAGGAGGAGTAGATATGGAAGGGATAAAGCAACACTGCCATGCCAGAGTAGAGGGTCACTTCCAACGGATCATGGGTGTAGGTGCTGCAATGGCTCGGTCCATTGCGAGGGCTCAGTTGTGCTAGCCTCCATGGGCAGTAAGCCTGTGAGTTGTGAGCCAATGAGATGGGTAGAGCCCTCGTCACGGGGGTGGTGGATTGATCCATTGGTCATCACACTAAAATTTCACTAAAGCAACTTTTTTAGCAAGCGTGAATTTTCTATCATGCACGGATATCCCGTGCATGGATCTACTTTCCATGGTTGATTTAAAGTCGATGCAACTTTTTTGGTTGTTGTCATAATTTATCCTATTTCGTAATGTTTCACTCGGTTTTCTTCGTGTTTCAAAGTGCATCACAATGTTTCATTGTGTATCAACAAAAAATAATGCACTTGTTTTAGATCGGATATGTTGATACACGATGATAGACAATGAATAATTTTGAAACGATAGGAAAAAACCAATGTAACACTTTAAATCAAGACAAATTATGAGAACAACAACAAAAAAAAGGTAGCACAAATCTCAAAGCACAGACGATGAATGCAGCTCCGGATATATCATTTATGGTAGAACATCATTTCTTCTATTTTAGTCTGACTAGTATTTCCCAAAAGTTCTAGCAAGAAATGTTCCCTTCTTATTTTCTCACTCACGTATGTTTCAAACAACATATGTTTCCTTCTTAATCTGCAAGCGTGTGCCAATGTTACTAAAGATCTTTTACCAGTGATCATGGCTTGATTGATCCGGTTCCCCTATATGCATGGGAGCCCTACTAAGGGCAATTCCAAGGCGGATCCGTAAACCCCCCGTAACCATCTGGACCATAGAAGTCATCCAACCTCGACATGTATTGGTCCGCGGGGCAGTCCGAACGTGATTTATCCCGCAAACCGGAGACAAAAGTGTGTGTGTGTGTGTTGGGGGGGGAGGGTTGCGGGAGTCCGGATCGATCCCAGGTCTACTTTTGACCGCCTTAGCCCACCAAAAAATCCCTCCCCCTCTCGCGCGCTCCCGCCAGTGCCTACGACCGCGCCATCCACCGTCGATGCGCGCGTAGCCGCACCATGCAGACAGAGAAAGAAAGCGGGTGCACGGAGGAGATCGACGAGTCGGTGGCCAACACATCTGCATCCATGTCCGCTGGCAACTTCAAGGGAAAGTAGAACACGGGAGGCCGCCGTCGCTTGGGTCCCACGAAGGCCACCGCCGGCGCGTCGCCGACTTGTACAGCTGGTGACGCGCCGCGTTTCTTCTTTATCTTAGACCACCTTGGCCTGGGCATCCACTGAAGGACCCTTCCCCTCCGGCTTAAGCACCCTCTTCGCCACATTCCGATGAGCGGCACTGCCGAACATAGGGAAGATATGGGGAAAGAATATGCCTCCGCGACTCGCGGCAATCCGGTGACAAAGGGATCCGCCACGGCCGACCATAGACTACTGTAGTGTATATGTGTTGTGGGAGTGGAGCTCCGCGCGACTGTATGTGCACATAGTTTTAACTTTTTAGTTAAAATATTTTCAAGATGTAACCATTTGCATCCGTTTTGTATGAAATCCTTCATGTTTATATGAAATCCGGTCGAGTTTGTATGAAATCCGGTCGTGTTTGCACGAATTTCATCCGGTTGGTTGTGAGAATGTATGCGGCTAGCGTTGGATGGTTGCCTCCCGCATTCGTGTCCACGGGCTGGTCCCCCCAGTCCACGGACGGATGCGGGAGGTTTTTTGCGGGTTGCCGTTGGAGATGCCCTAAACACACACGACAGAGTTAATTGCACAAAACCATCACATTTAGGGCATCATTTGCAGAAAACCACGAGGTCACTAATTTTTTGCAAAAAATACGCACATTCAGTAAACTTTTTTGCAAAAAACATTGATCGGGTGATTTAGGCCGTTTAATCACTTTCTGACAAGTGGGGCCGGATTGTCAGGAGCTGACTTGGCAAAACATTTACATACACCGCCCTTATAGATCTTAAAAAAAAGCAATCGACCCCCTCTGCTCCCGATCCCCTGCTCCCCATCCCGATTGAGGCACCCGACCGGCAACGCCTCCGCCGCTGTGCTGCCAGAGCTCCGCCCCGCTGCGCACTGCCTCCTTCTCTAGTCGTCTCCTAGCTCCTCGCACTGGCGAGCTCGCCTCGCGCGTCGGGCATTGGTGGCCATGGGGCCGCCCGCCACAACCCCCGGCGAGGTGTACAACGAGTGTGCTGGGCACCCGTGGCCATGGCGCCACCCGCCCATCAGTGGAGGGGAGCAGGTCACAACAGCGCGTGCTCGCGGCCGGCGCCGGTGGCCGGCATCCCAACCTCAGCCGTCCCTCCTTCCAACCTCCATCCCTGCCCACGAGCGCAGTAAGGGACGACCTCCCTCACTCGAGCACCCGGCGAAGCGGCCTCCCTCCTCCTGCGCGTGATAGCTCCGGCCAGGGCGCATCATCCCGGCGTGTTCGGTCAATTCGCTCCTTGCAGTTGTGCACAGGGGTCTGATTGCTTTTGTTTTTTAGATTTAGGGGTATGTATGTAATTTTTTTGTCAAGTCAGCTCCTTAGAGTCCGGTCTCACCTGTTAGAAAATGATTAAATGGACTAAATCACCAGATCAGTGTATTTGACAAAAAAAATTACCAAAAACGTGGTGATTTTTCACAAAGTTAGGGTCTAGGTGATTTTCTGCAAACCTTGTTTCAAATGTGATGGTTTTGTGCAACTAACTCCACATGACAAGAGAGCTAGTACGCATGACAAGAGAGCTAGCTTGATTTGGTCGAGTTCCCTTTGTCTCTTTGGGCATCGGGTGCGAATTCGACCGGAATAACGATACACATGCGAGGCTCTACGAAGATGCCCAGTCACATGAAGGCCACTTTGCACAGCAACGACCCAACATTTGGGATCAACATTACAAGCATTATTGACATGCTTTTCTATCCAAATTAAAGCAGCTCATGATCGAATGGTTGCCCTAGCTCACAACAGTGTAGAATTAATCTGCAGAGCCCCACGAGAAGACACTTCTCCTAGCTAGGATGGAGCCTATAAATGAGGACCCAACCGAGCTCAAAGATAACACACGCTCTTCTCACTGGAGATCGATCTACGTTAATCCAGCAATGTTCCGCGGTGGCGGCAGAAGCAAGACGGTGGCGACGAGCACGAGCACGGGTAATGAGCTGCCCGTCGACGGCGTGGTGCGGGTGAGGAAAGTGGAGAGGATCCAGCCGCACAACCTCGTCTCCAGGCCATCGGTACTCCACGGCGACCACGCCACCTCGCCGGCGACTTCCGGACCGGCGGAGAGCCTGGCCGTCAGCGTCGTCCGTATAGGGGACATAGTGATAGTGGACGACAAAGACAAACCCGATGGCTTACTCTCGGTGTCTATCGCGTAGAACTTTTAATTGTAAGTTGGCGACTGCGTCATACTATGAGCGACACGCGCGTGTAGCGTATAATAATGCATCCTCCCAGGGAAACATCCACACCAATGGTTAGTCGGCTATGGACATCTGTGTCTTATGTACAATTGCAGTAGTAGCTGATCAGAGGATCCAGGAAACAAAAATAAACATGAGTTATTTAATTATACCTCAGGATGAAAGCTTCTTTTAAACGTGAATTCACTGAAATGTCTCACTCAGAAAACGTAACTCAAATATTGTACTCCTAAAATGCAGAATTTTGCTACTGTTGTCGAGGTCTTTCATGGTTGAGGGCATCCAAAAATTCTGCAACATTTGGCAGAGAGGCCGCGATGCTCCCGCTTAAACCAACTCCACCGCACGATCCCAAACAGACGTCTGTTTTGTTCGGATTCTGTCCGTTTGGTGTGATAATGAGTGGCAAAACGGACATGCACGTCCGGGTAGAGTTGGAGGCACCCAACGCACCAATCAACCCCGAAATGTCCGTCTCGGGCCAATATCTCATGTGCGACGTTTTTCATGCGAATTGGAAGGAGTGCGATGTAGTTCGAATGAATGGCTGTGATGCGACACATTTGAGCGTGTAAATAGCTCCAATGCGACATGGCTCTGTTTAACCGTGAAATGAAAAACACGAGGGGTTAGCGATTTGAGTTATGACACGCGGGACCCATCAGTTACTCGCATGCGGGTGGGACCCACAACTTATCCACACAAGCATGCCCGTGCTCATCAGCGTGCCCCGACCCGAGCCAGCCCGCCCCCCTCCATTGCTCGCCCTGCCCCTTTCCTTTCCCACCTTCTTCTTCCTCTGCTCCGGCAACGAAGCGCGCCGCCGGCGAGTGATGTCTAGCTCGACTTCAGCCACCCGCCAATCATGGACGCAGTACGGTCCACTACCGTTGACAAGACGCCCCGATTGTCGCGCATGGAGCCTCTCAAGCGTTTGACTTGTGTGAGGGAAGAAAATGGCAACCGTGGGCGCGAGTTTGTGAAATGTTTGAGCAAGCCACAGCCGGGGCAGGTTAGATCTATGTTCTTGACCAATTCTATGGTCTAATTTCTCCCGATTTCTTTCTTTTTTCCTCGAATTAGGGCGGTGGATCTGGGTGGTGGATCTAGGATTCATGCGCCGCCGCCCCCTGTTTTCAGGTTCTGAAGAAATGTGGGCATTTTGAGTGGCTCGATGAATATGTTAAAAGGTTGAAATTGGAGGGATCAACCCCAACCCAAGAGCTCAATTTTGGGGGGCGGCTTGCCGTGGAACAAGCCCCCAATTTGGCGGACAGAGCCGATCCGATGATGCACAGTGCAGAACTGAAGTGTGAATTGAAGAAAATCGGCAAGTAACTAAAGCATCTGATCGATTTGAAGCAGCAAGCAAATATGATGGTGGGAGCATTTTATGGTTGTGCCATTGCTATGGGTTTATTTTACTTGATGTTCATCAATCGCTAGAATTTGTTATAGTTTCAGTTAGTTAGTCAGCTAGTTTCAGGGGTGCCCAGTAGTTTGAGTTAGCCAGGGATCATTTGTTTGATGAACTTGAATTCGTGTGAAGCAAAACTTGCTTGAATTATTGTAATGATATTCTCAGGGGCCCTATTCAGTGTTCATGCTCTGTTTCCTCTGTTTTTGTTCTTCAGTTAACAGAGTACACACCCAAATTCAGTTTCTAGTAAAAGAACAAAACTGGGCTGCCGAATAGATGTTGGGCCGTGAGAAAATGGGCCCTGAGAAAATAGCCATGCCCAAAATAGAGACCAGCCCGCCCGCGTAGGGGCACCAGCCCACCCGCGTAGCGGCACCAGCCCACCTCTAACTTCGGCAAATAAAATGTTACTTATTTTTACTTTGGCCTTTTTCTTGCACTAAATTTTGTGATGGACCATTTTTTTGATGCAATAAAATCAAATGTTAATTGTTTTTATGCATGTCTACGGTTCCATGAACTAAATGAGTTGCATGAAGTAAATTAGTTTGCATTTCCTAGTTGCATGTCCATAGTGGGTTTGCATGGGGCTCCTAGTTGCATGTCCATGGTTTGGCCAATATTTTGAAGATGGTGTGTGTGGTGAGGTTGAGGTGTAGCAACCCGGGCTCGTAGCAACCCATAGCAATACACAAATAATAAGCAAGAACAACCCATAGCAATCTTCAAATAATAGCACGAAACACATAATATATATAGTAGCATAAGGATTGCAACCCATAGTTCCACGATAGCCTTACAACTCCATGATAGCCTTACAACTTAAAATACTAGTACAACTTAATAATAGTAGCATAACGATTACTACTTAAAAAAAACTAATATGATAAGCTAGATAGATCGGGGGGCACCAAACGCGGGTTCTTCTTCGGGCTCTTCTTCTCCTCCTCCTCCGAGGGAACAACGCCACCTCGCTCCTCCGGGCGCCGCCCTTCACTCCTCCCCGTTGTTGATGGGGTACGGGAGCATGTGCATAACGCCGTTGTTAGGGAAGATGCTCTGGAAGTCGGTGAAGATATTGTAGGTGGTGAAAGCTATGAACTCACAACCAACCCAATACACTCGCCCGAGGAGATAGAAAGCATCAAAAGGGTTAGTGAACGTGGCGAGGGGAGGTGGCGGAAGCCGGCCGCAAGGAAGAACTCCGTTAACTCCCCTACGCCCCTCCACCTCAAGATCGCCCAAACCCTAAGGGTTCTCTCTACATACACTCCGGCTGGGTAGAGCCTTTCCGGCACGGTTGGGGGGAAGCGGTAGGTGGGGGCGTCGTACTGCATGGTGGCAGGGTGGCTCGAGGGCTCGGTCGGGTTTGATGGAGAAGAAGGAAGAAGAAGGGCAGAGGAGGCAGAGGATGGGGTATGATGGATGAGGAGGGAGAGGACGATAGTGCCCGGCATAAATAGCCCAAGTGTGACGTGGTTTCACCCCGTCAAAACCCTAGAATTAATGGGCGGGCGGCGTTTGGTGGCACCCCATGAAAGTGTGTACATGAGCGTGGCCGTGGGAAACGGACTGCGACGCTTCTGTGCCACCGGTCGCGGGTCAAGGGGGACGGGCTCATGCACGCGGCTGTGCCGTCGTGGGTCAAGGGGACACGCCTTCCCCGGGTTCCCTGCCTGTGCCACCCGTGCATGCATGCCGTTGCCCATTAATTTGCTCATCTTGCTAGGGCCTGGCTAGAGGGCAAGGTTCGGTCGATGGGAGACGTGACAATAATGGACACCTTCTTTTGCCCATCTTGTAACGGGCAGCACACCATTTGTACTGCATCGATACCCCATGCCAGTATTGCGTCCTCAAAGAGGAGCATGCCATGCACAGCGTGCACAACACGCCATGCATCATTGGCTTTTTGGTTGTCTTCATCGGGCTGCTGCATTGTGGTCGGGTGCATGCTTTGATGCGACGCTGCATCGGTTCTAATGGTAGGCATGCGACAGGTTACTGCGTTGATAGGGGTGGCGGAGCAGGGCTACGTCGAGGCATGCATGCAACGCACGGGCGCAGTCCTGCGGGTGGGCATGCATGCTGCGGGTAGGCACGGGCACGCATGCAACGATGGAAAGGGCACTGCGTAGGCTTGGTCCATGCACCGCGTCAACTCTTGCCGTTGGATTCAAATGAACGGTCCTGATGCTTCAACGAGAGAGGCTGATCCAAACCCCACCGCGTCAACCAATCAGCGCGTCTCATGCGGATCGCTGCACACTGTAGCTAACCCTAGCGCCTGATCTCAACCGTCCACGCACAACGATCGACGACCAGGTAGTGTGCGGGGTTTTGAGGGGTTTTGAGAGGGGTTTTGAGGGGTTTTGAGAGGTTTTGAGTGATTAGGGTTGAGCATAACTAATTCAAAAAAAATCAAAAAAATATAAAACTTGTGCACATAGTCTTATTATGTCGTATAGTAACGAGAGAAAAAATATAAATATGGTTTACATACATTTTTACGAAAAATCCTTCAAAAATGGTCATTCCTCAAACAATGTAGTATGGAGTTCAAGGGAGAGAGTAGTGGGCACCCGAGAGTAGGTGGGGTTTTGAAAATGAAAAGTGTGAAAACCTCACCAAAACTTCATTTTGGATTGACTAAGAAAGATCTGAACTTACTTTTCTCATTTTCATGTTTTAAACTTGTTTTATATATAATTTTCTATTAAACCTTGTTTTTTCAAAAATAAAAGAAAATAATAGAAAATTAATTCAATAAATAGTGAGACTTTAGATTTACACTATATAGGTAGAATAGATGTGTAGAAAAATTATTTGGCTGATTTAGACAAGGTGCCAAAAAACTTGCTTAAATATGAGGCCGTTTACCCTACCTTTGGAGGTCATTTGAAACACATTTTTCATGACTATGAGTTCAACTTACCAAAAGGGCTCGGAATGATCAGCAAGAAAACATATTTCAGTTGAGGTACTTTAGATAGCACTAAAACATCAATAGCCCAAATTTAAATTTAAATTTGAATTTTATTTGGCTGGTTTAGACAAACAAGTTCGAATAGAAATATGGGGATACATAGTGACTACCAGTACGCACCAAGTTACAAATATTATTACATGCCCCAAATTTTCAAACTGTTCTTTGTTCTACTTCTTCCTACCACGTCGTGTGCCCTTCTTTGCCTTAGCCCTTCTTATTTTTGGTTCTAGTACACACACAAGTTCACTGATCATCTTGGTTTTCTTCACTGGTCTTTTCAACACCTCGCCAATACCCTCGTGATTAGTGTCTTCGATCTCAATGTTGACACCAGTTTCAGTTTCTTTGGTGTGTACCTCAGCATGGGTTTCTTCAGTCTGAACCTTGACACGCTCAAGTTCAGTTTCTTCAGTCTGAACCTCGACACGTTCAAGTTCAGTTTCTTCGGTGTGCACCTCCACATCAGTTTCTTCAGTCTGAATGTTGACTGCAGCAGGATTTTCTTCAGTCTGCTCAGGCTCAGGCACACTTCTCTTCTTTCTACCGCCATTGACTCTTGCTTTTTTTGTTGGCCAACACTGTTCAACAACAAGGGACTGACTTGCTCGCTTCCTCCTGTGCAGAAAATGTTATAGATATAATAATTGGAAAAAAGCACCAAATCAAAACACAGACAAATAAACAAGAACATACTTTGACTTATCAGGAGTGTAACGGTATTTGACAGATCCCACTCTGTGCCCAAGTTCCTGGCACAACTTGCATCTGTTTTTGTTACCTTTTTGGGCCTTTTTTGGCTTTTCATCTTTCTTTCCCTTCTTACTACTCCCACCTTTCTCAAACCATGCCTTGAATCTACTCTGTTTAGGCCTGCCAGCCTTTCTTTTCATCAAGGGAGGACACATGGAAAATTCAATGTCCACTTCAGGCCACTGAGACTGATCTGTAAGTGCTGGAATTGGAGTAGCATATGCAGCTTTGAATCTTGCTACCGAATAATATTCATGCAGATATGGGTGCATGTTTATCTTCGGTTGGGATGCTAAGAAAAGAATGGCATGCTCACATGGTTTACCAGTGTGTTGCCACTCGAGGCAAGTGCAATCATGTAATTCAGTGTTAACAACATGTCTCCTTCCAGTTTTCTTATCTCTAACTTCAGCACCCCAAGGTGAAGATTTTTCAACAAACAAATGTGAAGGACTTCTGCTCCTATTGACCACCTATTGTACCACTGCTGGAAGCTTATCACCTTGCAGACAATCACCTATCCTTCTTCTCAATTCCCACAACCGCAAGAGCATGATCCTGATTTGGTCAACCATGTCATGCACAGGCAAATCTTTTAACTCCTTCACCTTGTTGTTGAAACTCTCTGCCAAATTGTTGTTGATGCGGTCACACTTGATGGCAGTGTTGAATGCTGACCTGTACCATAACAAAGAATGGTAGGTGTTCAGCCATGGACCAAACTCATCACATGCTGCCATTATCTTATCAAGATGATATTTGTGTGTCTGTCTAGTGTAAGATCTTGCTGCTGGCCACATGCGCCCAAATTCTTCTCCTCTAAATTTTTTGATCAAATTCATCCACAAATGACCGAAGCACTCCCCCTGCTCAGCATGTGGGAAAACATTTTTCACTGAATTTTCAAGCCCCTTACATGCATCTGTGTGTATAGCCAAAGGTGACACTGGCCCTAGGCATCTTTTCAACTGGATCATGAACCATGTCCATGAAGCCTCTGTTTCTGACTGAAACAAGCCAACAACAATAGGAAACATCCAGTTGTGTCCATCTAGAGCATTGCATGCTGCCAACTGACCATTCCACTTGCCTGTCAAAAATGATGAGTCTATGCTCAAATATGGACGGCACCCTGCTTTGAAGCCATCTATGCAAGGCTTCAAAGCCATAAAAAACTTGGAGAACTTGACTTCACCTTTGGCTGATACCTCTGTATCTATCTCCACAACACTACCAGGTGACCTCTTTTCCACCTCTTCTTTGAAGTTGTAAAGAATCCTAAATGTATTTGCCCAATGACCACATAAAATTCTCATTGTCCTTTATTTTGCCTTCCACACTGTGGTATATTTTAGTTTAATGGGGTACATCTTTTCCAAGTCTACTTTGAGTTTCTTGGCAGTAGTGTTTGGTGTTTTGGCTAAAATTGGGGTGATCTTTTCTGCAACTCAAAGTTGTGATGTCATGGTTGATACTCTCTGTGAACTTGTAATACAAGTATGTTGATTGGGGATTTGGTTAACCCTGACAGTACTTCCATCAGGTTGCAGTCTAGCAGATATGTACCACTTGCAAGGTTTGACACTACCATCAAATCCTCTGCACCTCGCATAAAACTTCTTTCTATCAGTCCAAACAGTCTTGGCATCAAACTCATGTTTCACTGCATAAGTCTTGAAACTCATCCTAAACTCCTTCATGCTTGGGAACAACTTGCCTACTTCAATGACAGGGTTTTCTTTGTCATACACATGCACCAGCTCATCATCATGTGCATCATCTACTTCATCTGCAGCTTGTTCCATCAATTGTCCATCTACATCTTCATCAACATTAGTAGGCAAACTAGATTCTCCCCTCTCCTGCTTATCTCTGTCATCGACTGGAATGCCAAAAAGTTTGGCCATCTCAATGTCACGCATTGGTGCAATGACCAAATCCGTAGGCTCATCTAATTCAACTACATTCCAATCAACAGTTGCTGCAGTTTCAGTTTCAGTTCCAGTCACCTGTCCCTCTTCGGCTATTACTGTAACTTCAGTACACATGGGAATCAATGGCCTCTGTGTAGCCCAATCATCATCTACCATCTGCACAGCCAATTGTGATGGCACATATCCAACCTTTGAAAAAATATTCAAATCAACCAACTCGGCAAAAAAAAAAGCTTGTTTGCTTGTCCAGTCGTTTTGCCGATAGATTTCATCAACAATCTGTTCACCATCTTCCATTCCCACATACTCTCCTTTCCAATCATCAAACCGCAACAGTGATACTTCTTGCTCTGGACCCCAAACAACATTCTCCCCTATTTTTTCCACCCATTTCTTCACTGCCTTCTCTCCCATGTTCTGTAGAACTTGTGGATCAATCTCTGTAAACTCAACCTCCCATTTAACAATTGTGTCTCTCTCAATGTTCTGAATGCTACCATCAACTAATTTTGCCTTTGATGGAAAGAAATTGACCGTCAATTCGAAGGTCCGAGCGGCAGCATCCCCTCTGTTAGTGGTGGACAGTCTGAGCCCGTGAGAAAGAGCAGACTAGGCCCTAATTGCATGCAAAATTGGATCGGAGAGAGGCGCATTACCTATTCGAAGTTGAATCTGGCGGCTCCATCTCAGTATGCTCATGGGCTCCCCTCACAACCTATAGATTCAACAAGTGAAAACAGAGGAAACAAGCTGAGATATACGGGACCGAGAGAAGAATGGGAGGGGGACTAGGGTTCTCACTCACCATTTTTTGAGGACGAAGGCTCCGCCGCTGTTGAGAACGAGGGCTCCGCCGCCGCCGCCGAGAACGCAAGATCCGCCGCCATCGGAGAAGAAGGGGGGGAGGGCGCAGAGTGGCGGGCCCGGCACGGTCGGGCGGCAGGGCACAGTCAGCTATTTTGAGGAGCAATTAAGTTGGACCCACATATCCTAACATAAACGGGCTTGGTTGACGACCAATTTAACCACATTTAACACCCCATGTGGCCCTGGGCTATTTACCTGCTCAAATGTGTCGCACCACAACCATTCGCTCGAACAACGTCGCACTCAAGCCAATTCACATCAAAAACGTCGCACAGGAGCTATTGGCACATCCGTCTCAGCCGCGCGTCTCAACCGCCCGCGAGCTCGCGCTCTCGCTCCGCCCATTCCCCGATGCGGCATGCCGGCCGACGCGCACCACGCCGCGCCTGCTCGCGCCCCGCCCGTGCCGCGCTGGCCACCGGGCCACGCCACGACCGCATCCCATGCCCGCGCCGCGCCGCGCCACGCCCTCCCTGCGCGCCCTGCCTGCCCGCCCGCGCCTGCTCCGTGCAGTCGCGCCTTGCCCCGATCGCTCGAGTCGTGCAGCCCTGCCTCGCCCCGCCCGCTCGAGCCGTGCAGCCGTGCCTCGCCGCGGCTCGGCCCCGCCTGCCGCCGCCGTGCGCGCTCGCCCCCGCCTGCGCGCCCCCACCTACCGCCGCCCGCGCGCTCGCCCCGCCCCGCCCTCGCGACGTGCACGCCGGTCTCGCCCTACACGTGCCGTGCCTCGCCCCGCGCACGCCCGCCCTGCCCTCGCGTCATGCGCGCCGGCCTCGCCCGCTCGCACCGCGCCTCGCCGTCGCGCCGCCCTCCCCCGCCTCACCCACGCCCCACACGCCCCTGCGCGCGCCTCGCCCGCGTGCAGCCGGCCGTGCGTCGCCCGCGTCGGCAACACTCCGCCTGCACAGCCGCCACCATGGCCTCTGCGCCTCGCATGCGTTGGTGGGTGGGTGGGTGGACACGGCGGGCTAGGGGAGAGAAAAGAGAAAAGAGAGAGGGTGACATGTGGGGCATGCCCGGACACACTGGACGAAGAGGGGGATGGAGGCGTCCATTTTCTATTCGCTTTTGCCTCAAACCGAGACCAACTTTGATCCAGAGATGGGATGAAACGGACACGAAACGGACGAAAAAATAAAATGGGGTCTGCCGTTGGGTCGTCTGATATGTCCGTTTTATCTCAAATGAATGTATCCGGACAAAATGGAATCGTGCGGTGGAGTTGGCGTTAACCTTGATGAGCCGAACAAGATTTGATGGAGGTTCGCCGGGGAAATAGCATGTGCTACGGGAGCTCAGGTGCTCCGGTCTCCGGAAACTCCACAGCCCTCCCAGGCCCCCACGTCGCTCCCGCAGGGGCGACCCGGGCGGCTCAAACCCTAGCCCGCCGCCGGGGCTCCCTCCCCCATTTCCTCACCCTCGTCGCTGCCGGAGGGGGTCGCCGGAATGCCGCGCGGCTGCCGGGGATGGTGGCGGCGAGGATCTGGTCGCTCCGCCCCTGTGGAGGATCTCAGAGCCGAGGTGGCGACCTCGGGCGGTGGTGCTGCGTCGTCCTCAGCAAACGGTGGCAGCGGGTGCTGGCCGCCTATCATGGCCGTGCGGGCGGCACGGTGACGGCGAGCGATGGCTATGGTGCGCGGTGGCTTCGGGGCACCCGCATCAGATCTGAAGGCATCTTCCTCTTCAACCTCTTGTCACCCTCGTCTCAGATCCGTTCTTCGGTGGCCTTCGGGCAACGTAGCTGTGTCTCCTCTCGAGGTGGGGGTTGGGAGAGGGGACCGGAGAAGTCCGTGGCTGGCTATGCCGGCCTGCTGGCGGCGACGCCCATGGGCGTCGTCCCCTACCTATAGGCGCTGGTAAAAATCCCCCTTTCCCCCTCCTCTTCCTCCCGTGTTGCTCGTGGACCAGGTGAAAACCCAAATCCCTCGGGACTGGGCGGCAGCAACGCCGTGGGTGCCGTCACCCTCAAGGGGGTGCTGTCTTTGGTGAGCTTTGGGGGAAGTGTGCTTGTTTCGGTCGGGGGTTGCTTGGTCTTCAGCAGCCTTGCCATGTAGCTTGCTTCTCCTCGTGTGCAGATATCATGTATTGCCGATGCTTCCCTTGGATGAGCTCCAAGCAGTTTGGTGGTGGTGGCCTGGTGTGGTCTTCCGGTTGGCAACACCGTCGGTCGCTCTTTAGCCCTCGGGTGGGCATCTCCACCTTTTGACGGATCGGTGCCCTTCGTGCAAGGGCGAGTGGGCAGGGAGCCCCTTCTGAGGTGGAGGAGGGCGACATCGATGGCCAGAGCCCATGAAGCTGCCAATGGAGCTCCTCCAACTACTGTTTCCTTACCAAGCTTTGCTGGTGCCCTATGTGGTGTCCTGCTCGCTGTGGAGGGCTTCTTCGACCTCTAGCTGGACTTGTGCTTTAGTTTCCATATCTTTGCTAGTAGTTTGTAGTAGTCTGATAGCTTTTACACAGCACCATGTATCGTCTTGCTGTTCTGTTCTTAGTTTTCTTTGTTTGTTCGATGTTATCCTGGCCGGTTGATGGCTTTGTTAATTCAAAGTCGGGCTCTTCTTGAGCCTTCGTTCTAAAAAAAACTCCACAGCCAATGGCCATCTCAGGATACATTGAACCTGGACATAATTACCAGACTTCATGGAGTTCTTTTTCGCAAATTTGTGCGAGCTCTCACTTAGTCGTTTGATCTCAGATTGAACGACTGGGGAGCTCCCGAAGCTCCTAAGCTTAGGTGCTTCCTAGCACGAGATTTGTTGCTGAGGTTCACCATCTTGGATGAGTGTCGTGGTTCTAAGTCTGACAGTAGTGTAGGGGGGGTACTAATGGAGAGGCAAGATCCTAGCTATGGAGTAGTTGTATACGCAAGAGATTTACGAGTTCAGGCCCTTCTCGGAGGAAGTAACAGCCCAACGTCTCGGAGCCCGGAGGCGGTCGACTGGATTATATGCGTATGAGTTACAGGGGTGCAAACCCTTTACACTGAGGAGGGGGGTGGCTTATATAGAGTTCGCCAGACTCCTCCAGCCCTCAGTTATGCAGGGTTTAAAGTACATTAAGACCAGGGGTTACTGGTAACGCCCACATAAAGTGCTATGAAGACCATAAAGGCTACTTAATGACAGACTGTTACGTGCAGAGTGACTTTAGATCTCCTGGGCGTCGAGTGGTTGGCTTCATGGTCGAGTGGTTGGCTTCATGGTCGAGTGTCTTCGAATCTGTCGAGTGGAACACTTCTGAGTCGATTGACAGGTGGTTTCTTCTAGAGATGTCCTTGGGTAGGGTAGTTTGGACAGGTCCATGACCCTACCCTAGGTACATAGCTTCATCATTAGCCCCCGAATGGATCGGGGTTTGAGTGGGGAAGGAGTTGAGAACTCTTCCGACCCATTTCTCGTGCTATGAGTATGTCTTGTCTTGGATCAATGAACTTTGGTTAACGGTACCAACTTCTTTTTCAGTCGCCTTGATCCATTCTTTGTATCTGTCGAGTGAAGTTTTCGCTTGGAGAGCTCCGAGCGATAGAGTGGAGGAGATCTTCCGTCTGACGAGTTGTTCTGCAACCCGCAGATTTTGTGGGATTCGAATTTTGGGAAGCGCGCAGGACGGGGCGAGGCCGCAGCAATCAGACGGGATAAGGTAGGGACGCCTCAATCTCCGTGCCACCTTTTTCGCCACGTATCGCACGCCGACTGTTGCGGGATTTGACAGGATCGCCCAGGCCTACATGTCAGCCACTCGGAAGCAGCCTTATATAAGGCGTCGGACGGGGGTTTTTGAACAGTGCATTCTCATTTCCTTCTCTCTTCTCCAGATTGATTCATCGCGCCCGCTTCTGCCCTAGCGCTGCTGCTTCGTGCGCGCTTCGCCGACGACGATGGTGAAGGAGAAGACGGCAGCTTTGGAGCGGGCGAAGAAGGCGATGTCGAAGGTGAAGGGAAGGGCGACCAGTCGGGGTGGATCTTCATCAAGGACCGGCCTGCCGCGGGGCTGGATCCAGGGCGACTGGATCCGCTTGAGATCCGTCAGAAAGATCTTGATGACCTGGCCAATGAAGGTCTGATCCCCCATGGATCAGCGAGGCTCCCGGGGAACGAGTCGGAGCCGCAGCCTCAGGAGGGTGAGTGTGTCCTCTTGGCCACCCACGTTGACCGCGGATTTTCTTTGCCTCCTCATCCTTTCTTTCGGGGATTTCTGAATTTCTTTGGGGCACAACTCCACCATTTCACACCCAACTCTATCATGTATCTTGCTGCTTTCGTGTCGTTGTGTGAGAACTTCTTGGGTTGTCGGCCTCATTGGGGTCTTTTCAAGCACATTTTCACATGTCGCTCACAGACGGTGAAAAAGGCCAATCCGAATGATGAGAAAACCATGGTGATTCAGATGTGCGGGGGTCTTGGAGTTCAGATGAGGGGAAAAAGCGCCTTTCCGGTCATGGTCATTCCCGACTCGGTTCATGGATGGCAGTCGACCTGGTTTTACTGCAAAGACCAGCCGATGCCAGGGCAGTCGACTGGACTCCCTCCTTTTTCTATGGACCGAGTGGGGAAGCCTTCTTCTTTGAAGGTGATTCCGGAAGAGAAGGCGCATGTTAAAGTGTTGGTCGAGCGTGTAGTTCAGCTTATCTGTGACGGGGTGACCGGCATGGATCTCCTGGAGGTCTTCCTCCGACGATGCATTCAGCCTCTCCAATATCGAGACCATCCGATGTGGATGTATTCTGGCACTGAAGACACCACTCGGGTCCACCTGGAGGAGGTCGAGGATGCCACGCTGGAGAGGTGGATGACTGCCATCACAGGGAATAGAGACAACCCCCGAGGATCCAGGAGGATCCCCCCACTCGATCAATCATACGAGCCAGACAATGTCCAATTCTGTTTCTCCGTCTGTGATCCTGCTTTCTTCATTCTGTTTTGTTAGAGTTCAGCTGACTGACTTTTGCTTTGTTCGTTGTCTTCTAGGTCACCACTGAGATGTACTCGATGCCCAATGGGGCGCAAGAACAAGTCGAAGAGGAGGAGGCGAGCAGAGGCGAAAGCCAGGAGGAATGGCAATCCAACACTGAGGGGGACGAAGATGACGACGACTCTGGTGGAGAGGAGGAGGAACAGGAGGAGGAAGAGGAGGAGGAAGCCGACCCTTCTTGCACGGAAAGGCGATCCAAGCTCACCCACGACCCCTTGGTTGAGCGTGGCAAAGCAACTGTGCCTGCGGGACAGTCGACGAAGCGCCCTCGGATGTCCTCCCCTGCTCCGGCTGAAAAAGCTCCGAAGCATCCCCGAGCGGCGTCATTGAAGCTGTCGAAGGCCCTGCCCAAGATGAAGATGGCCATTCCAACAATTTCCGGGTAACATCAGAACTCGTGTTTCCTCGTTTAGCATGGGTAGGTTCTTGGTCGACTCATTGGTTAACCGACTAATTTCTGAAATCTGCAGTGCCGCTACCTCTGAGACCTCCACCAAGAACGACGATCAAGAGATGGAAGACGCTGCCACCTCCAATCCTGGTACGCTCTGTGTAGTTTCACTACTGGTCGATTGGATTTTCGTTTCTAACTCTGAATTTATCCTGCAGCTCCTCCTCACGTCATTGATCTCCCTGATGACGACGACGAGGCGCCACTGAGGGGGAGGAAGAACAAGAAGGCGCCGTTTGGAAAGACCATTCGGACTGCATCGATGCCTGAGGCATTGGTTCAAGAAGGTGGTGAAGTCACTCGGCATTCTGTGTCCTTCGTTGTGCCGCTCACGAGTGCCCGGCCTTCATCGTCGACTGCTGATCCGCCCTCCCTTTTCGCCATGCACCACGTCCCAGAGGACCAAGCGGGTGCTGCTAGGGAGGCTATACGCCAGGCGGGGATCATGATGGAGCAGGTGAAGGCGATCCGGGAAGCCAGCCAAGCGGCTTATGACGCTAGCTCAGCCCTCCAGAGCAATGTCTAGGTTAGTTGATCACCGCTTGTTCTGTTAGGATATGCAATCTGAAGATTTCCTTTCCGAAGATCTTTGAATCTGTACACCCACTGGGTGCGTCGATTGATTTATTAAACTTTTTTGAACTGGTGGGGGCATGCTGAGTGCACCCACTGGGTGTAGTCCCCGAGACTATGGTCGACTGCTGGCAGTCGACCGTAGTCTGTGTATTTTGAATTTCCTCGTTCCAACTTCGGCAGTCGGTCTGGTCAGACCATGTCGAATGGAATCTTGGAACCGGTGGGGGCACGCTGAGTGCACCCACTGGGTGTAGTCCCCGAGACTACAGTGGACTGCTGGCAGTCGACTGTAGTCTGAAGATCCTGTGTTTTTTTGTAGATCATGATGAGATCTCTTTGTTCCTTTCGGTCGACTGATCGGATCAGGTCGATAAAACTAGTGGGGGCATGCTAAGTGCACCCACTGGGTGTAGTCCCCGAGACTACTGTTGAATATTTTGATTCAACTGTAGTCTTAGAAATGCTATGGTTTTTCTCTTAGTTACTCGGTAGTAACTTCTCTTTGATATCTGTCGACTGACTCTTTGCAGAAATCTTGTGAGCTTGTGGCTCGTTATACTGAATTGGAAAAGAAACATATCCAGCTCGACCTCGACTTGAAACTTGTTCAGGAGAACTTTCAGAAGGCGAAGGACGAGACAAAAGGTACGATTGGTGAGAACTTGACGACTGTTTTCATCCTTCTGCCCATTATTGATTCTGACCTCCTTGTCATTCTGTAGAAAAAACAAAGGTGGCTCTGAACAAGAAGGACCAGGAACTTGTTGAGGCGCAGAAGGCGGCTTTGGACAAAACGAAGCTTGCGGAAGAGAAGCTGGCTTCAGTCGGCAGACTTGAAGAAGAGAACGCCAACCTGAAAGCTGCTCTCGACGCGGCCAACAAGGAAGTCAGCCGTCTGAAGAACGACAAGATTGCTCTGAGTGACAAGGCTAGTGAGCTGGTGGGGAAGAAGAATGATCTGGAGGCTTATCTGGGAGGGCTCGCCAAGAAGTTATTCATCATGCTTGAAGGTAACCTCTTCCACCCGACTGACTTGTTATCGTCGACTCATCGTAGAACTGCTGGTTTATCTTTGACTTGTGTGTACAGAATTCTGCCAAAACTTCGAGGAGGAGACCAGTCGAGTGGAGACAGGTTTGGATCCGATCAACTCTTCGGTGAAGGATGAAACTGCCATGAACGTGCTCCGGTTGGAGTCTCGTGTCGCTGGTGTGGTTGACTATCTTGCTCGACTGAAAGTTGCGGCGTCGCGGATCGACATGACACTCTGGCCGAGAGAGACGCTTCAACTTGACCTCAAGCCTCTGATGACTCGACTGAATGAAGTTCCAGGTCGAGTGCAAGAATGGAAGAAGTCCTCTGCTAGGTGTGGCGCTGATGTTGCTCTATCTCTGGTCCGTGTTCACTGCAAGGATGCTCGAGAGGAAAAGCTGGCGTCCCTCAAGGTGGATAATACCAAGAAGCATGACTTCCAATCTTTCATGGAGACCTTCATCGCTGCTGCCACTCGGACTGCAGATGGAATCGACCTAGACCAGTTTGTCGCGCCTTCCAGTCCTCCACCGGAGGAGTAAAAAACTTTTTATGCTTGATGCCTTAAATTTGCCTCGGAATGCCGAGTAATTTTGTAACCGATAAAATTTATCAGGCTTGACGCCTGAGCACTTCTGGACCCGTAGGATGCTATCTGAACTTGGCTTTGCCATTGAATATGCTTGCATTTGTCTTCGAGCAAACCTTGTTCTCTACTTGGAGTATATTTTGGTGCTTGGGACATGCTCTTGCAGGTTGGAGCACAGATTGCAGTCGACTTGTGTCCTTGCGGGTCAGGATGAAGCACACATTGTATTTGTGCCGTAGCTTGAAGGGGAATGTAGCAGTCGACCTGCACCTTGTCACCTTTGCAGAGCGCATCTTGTATTTGTGCCGTAGCTCGAAGGAGAAGGTAACAGTCGACCTGCACCTCGTCATCCTTGCAGAGCGCATGTTGTATTTGTGTCGTAGCTCGAAGGAGAAGGTAGCAGTCGACCTGCACCTCGTCGTCCTTGCAGAGCGCATGTTGTATTTGTGTTGTAGCTCGAAGGAGAAGGTAGCAGTCGACCTGCACCTCATCGTCCTTGCAGAGCGCAAGTTGTATTTGTGCCGTAGCTCGAAGGAGAAGGTAGCGGTCGACCTGCACCTCGTCATCCTTGTAGAGCGCATGTTGTATTTGTGCCATAGCTCGAAGGAGAAGGTAGTAGTCGACCTGCACCTCGTCGTCCTTGTGGGTCGGAACGAATTTCGTACTTAGGCGAGTGCTGGACTACAGCTAAGCCTCCGAGTGAGAGGCAGACTCACCACTCGGTAGGCTTTCAAACACTTAGGCGAGTACTGGACTGCAGCTAAGCCCCCGAGTGAGAGGTTCGCTCTCCACTCAGTAGGATTTTAAACACTTAGGCGAGTACTCGACTGCAGCTAAGCCTCCGAGTGAGAGGCTGACTCACCACTCGGTAGGATTTCAAACACTTAGGCGAGTACTGGACTGCAGCTAAGCCCCTGAGTGAGAGGTTCGCTCTCCACTCGGTAGGATTTTAAACACTTAGGCGAGTACTGGACTGCAGCTAAGCCTCCGAGTGAGAGGCAGACTCACCACTCGGTAGGATTTCAAACACTTAGGCGAGTACTTGACTGCAGCTAAGCCCTCGAGTGAGAGGCAGACTCACCACTCAGTAGGATTTTTATTACTTCACATTGTATTTGTGCCGTAACTCGAAGGAGAAGGTAGCAGTCGACATGCACCTCATCGTCCTTGCGGATCCGAACAAATTTCATACTTAGGCGAGTACTGGACTGCAGCTAAGCCCCCAAGTGGGAGGTTTTCTCTCCACTCGGTAGGATTTCAAACACTTAGGCGAGTACTGGATTGCAGCTAAGCCCCCGAGTGAGAGGCAGACTCACCACTCGGTAGGATTTCAAACACTTAGGCGAAGCGGATTCGCAGCTAAGCCCCCGAGTGGGAGGTTTGCTCTCCACTCAGTAGGATTTCAAACACTTAGGCGAAACAGATTCGCAACTAAGTCTCCGAGTGAGAGGCTTGCTCGTCACTCGGTAGGATTTTTTTTACAAACTTAGGCGAAACGGATTCGTAGCTAAGCCACCCACTGGGGGATTTCTTACATAAACAAAAGTCGCAACAATTAATGGGAAAACTATAACACTTTTGTCTTTGATAAACAAACTATAGGAGTACTTTTATTACATCTCATCTGAGTGAATACTTAAGTGTAAAAGTGTCACGCCCAATATGCGATACTATCCTAAAGAGACTCGAAGGTCCCACCAAGGATAGAACCACATATTGATACGCTTTTGCAAGGTGGATATCATTACATCAACATTACATAATAGATAGGGATACATACATAAGGCATACAATGCCACACGAATACAACATTATCTTACATAAGAGCACCATCCGACTACGGATGAAACACAAACAGAAACTCAAACGACATCCACCCTGCTAACCCAGGCTGCTGACCTGGAACCTATCCCCTGATCAAAGAAGAAGCAGAAGAAGAACTCAAGCAAGCAAGCATCACTCTCGCGTCATGATCATCGCGTAACCTGTACCTGCAACTGTTGTTGTAGTAATCTGTGAGCCACGAGGACTCAGCAATCCCATTACCATGGGTATCAAGACTAGCAAAGCTTAAAGGGAAAGGAAGGGGTAAAGTGGTGAGGTTGCAGCAGCGACTAAGAATATATGGTGGCTAACATACGCAAATAAGAGCGAGAAGAGAGCAAACAGAACGGTCGTGAAGCTAGCAATGATCAAGAAGTGATCCTTAACTCCTACTTACGTCAAACATAACCCAAAAACCGTGTTCACTTCCCGAAATCCGCCGAAAAGAGACCATCATGGCTACACACGCGGTTGATGCGTTTTAATGCGTATCTGGTGTCAAGTTATCTACAACCGGACATTAACAAATTCCCATCTGCCCATAACCACGGGCACGGCTTTCGAAAGTTTACCCCTGCAGGGGTGTCCCAACTTAGCCCATGATAAGCTCTCGCGATCAACAAAGGATATTCCTTCTCCCAAGAAGACCTGATCAGACTCGGAATCCCGGTTTACAAGACATTTTGACAATGGTAAAACAAGACCAGCAAAGCCGCCCGGATGTGCCGACAAATCCCGATAGGAGCTGCACATATCTCGTTCTCAGGGCACACCGGATGAGCAAGACGTCGGGTTGGCATAGACCCTGATTTTCCCAGGGGGCGCCGGACATCTCTCGGTTTGGACCAGCACTCGGAGGAGAACTGGCCCGGGGGGGTAAATAAAGATGACCCTCGGGCTCTGGAAACCCAAGGGAAAAAGGCTTAGGTGAGGCAAATGGTAAACCAAGGTTGGGCCTTGCTGGAGGAGTTTTATTCAAAGCGAACTGTCAAGGGGGTCCCATAAATCACCCAACCGCGTAAGGAACGCAAAATCCGGGAACATAACACCGGTCTGACGGAATCTAGGGCGGCAAGAGTGGAACAAAACACCAGGCATAAGGCCGAGCCTTCCACCATTTACCAAGTATATAGATGCATTAATTAAATAAGAGATATTGTGATATCCCAACATAATCCTGTCCACCATGGGGTAATATTCAACTTCACCTGCAACTAACAACGCTATAAGACGGGTTGAGCAAAAGCGGTAACATAGCCAAGCAACAGTTTGCTAGGAAGGGTGAAAAGGTTAGAGGCTGACATGGCAAATTGGGAGGCTTGAAGAGCAAATGATAGGAAGCGCGGCAAAGCGATAGAACGAAGCAACTAGCATGGCAATGATAGTAGTGAGATCCAGGGTAGCGGTCATCTTGCCTGAAATCCCGCTAGGAAGAAGAACGAGTCCATGAAGCAGTCAAACGAACTTAGTCGAACGAATCCTCACAACTCCGGAATGAAACCGAAGTAACGAGAGAAGCAAACCGGAAAGAAGCAAACAACATGGTAAACACACAAGCATAATCACGGCATGATGCACAATCAAGTATGATGCATGTCCGGTTTAATGAGGCATGGCATGGCAAAGTGCAACAAACAACACTACAATTTAAGTGGAGCTCAATATGCAACGAGTTGCATATTGACAAAACACCACATCGAGTTATTTAGTTCACTCTTGTTTAGGTACACAACAATATTAAATGTTGTTAAACATGGCAAGAGATGAAACATAAGTAATCCAAATATCTAGGCAAGTTTAAATGGGGCCGAAACAACAAACAACAATTCCGGGAAAATCCCCATATGCAAATTATGAATTTGGTACTGTTCTGCCCTAAAACATATTTTATTATTGTTAAACAAGAAAATAAAGTCCACCATGTTAAACTAGGCATTTTTTCACCCCATTTACATATAAAGTTTCTTTAAAACCGAGCTACGGTTATTTAGTTATGAAATAAATCATTTTAGCATGTGATTTAAGCAAATTAATGCAAACAGCAATTTAAACATATTTAACATGGATGAAAGTGGCAAATTATTAATCCACACAAAGTTCTAAGCATTTTACATGTTTAAATCATTTAAATCCGATGCACGGTTCAAGAGTTATTAATGCATGAACATGAGGGGTTTTCTGTAAAACAGCTAAACATTGAATAATTGCTAAAATCGTCCAGAGGGAAAAAATTGAATCGGGCCGAATCTGAACACGGGCCAAACAGGAACAGGGGAGGCAGCTCACCCATGGGCTTTAGCCCGTTGGTGGAGGCAGGAGCTGGGCCTTGGAGGCCGCTGGCCCAGACGCTGGAGGCGCGGTCAGCGCGAGCGCTCGGGGCAGAGCAACTCGATGCAGGAGAGGGGACTTGGCGCTGGAGCTTCAGACAAAGCAGGGCGCGACAGCGGCAACACGGGGGCGCGAAACAGAGGCAACGACGGCGGCTGGCGACAGACTCGGCGCAACAACGGCGAACTTGGCGCGTACTCCGGCGAGGGCGGCACGCGGGCAAAGCTGAAAGAGGCGGCACATGGTGGTTTCCTGTACAGAGAGAGTCAAAAGGGAGTTGAGGATGCAGAGAAGAAAAGAAAGAAGGAGGGAGGAGAAGGATGGGGCGCGAGGGACTGGCCTGGAGGCGCGTTGGGCCTGCTGCGCCGTGGTCGACGACTCGACCAGATTGAGCGAGGAGGCAGTCAACGGAAGCGGGACTTGGACGATGTGGCACGGCGGCGCGCGGGCGACTCTGGCAGGAAGAGGCTGGGAACACAGGGCCTCGCCGGATCTTGCAGGGGCGGCGACAAACAGAGTAGGATGGTGGCGCAGCTGCAAAGCCATGGCAGGGAAATAAATTCAAAGAAGTGGCAGAGAGGGAGGAAGGAGATACGAGAAGGAGAGGGACGGGCAGAGGGAGGTGGACCCGGATCCGGTCACAGGAGGTCGCCGGGGTCCCTTTCCCTACCGGATCGAAGCAGAGGCGGGCTGGCGGTCTCGGAGCTCCAAGCTTCGGTAGGGCGCAGCCATGGCGTGGTGCTTCTGCGAGAAAAACACAGAGAGGGGTGAGACGTGAGAGGAGAAGGAAACAACCATAGGAAGGAAGGGAAGGGAGAGGCGGTGTGTCGGGGATGGCCTGGAGGCTGCTGCTGCTGGCGGGGAAGCACCGGCAAGGAGGAGGTGCTCGGGCGGCGGCTTGGGGTCGAGCTCCTCTCGTTCTGGATCGAGGAGGGAGCGGGAAGCAGGGAGCTACGGGAGGCACGCTCGGTCGTCGGATCTTTGATCCGATGGTCGGGATGGAAGGGTGGCCTGGATCAGATCTGGTTGGCTGGTGGCTGAAAACGAGGACAAGACCAGGTGGGTGGCGGGATGGATCCCGAGAGAGTGGCGGCGGGGATGGGAGTGATGGGACATTGATCCTAAAATTTAGGGTTACGGGTCTATATATACTAGGAGGTCCAAAACGAGGGCTAGATTGGACGCTTCGATCATAATCGGACAATCAAGATGAATAGGTTAGGGAGTCACATGAAGGAACCAAAGATGCTTTAGGGGGCTTGAGGTTGATCTGGACCCAACGGTGACAACTGAGCAGGTCGGGTTCGGGGAAGTCTCGGACGCGCGCGAGGGGGTCAGTGCACTGTGCAGAAAGGGCCAAACGACCGGACAACAAAAGAATGGTTGGTCTGAGAAACGTCAACGGAGGCGAGGGTGAAGAGGCAACTACGAACGGAAGCAAGTTTTATGAAAACATGCAGATGCAATGCGCATGATGCTACGAGATGAGATGCAAGACATGAACAAAAAGCAAAACAAAAGACAAAACCCAACCACGGAGGAAATAACATATCGCATCTCCGAAAAAGGCAAGAGTTGGAGTTACGAATATGGAAAGTTGCATCCGGGGCATTACAAAAAGGGGCGGAGCAGATCCGCATTCCAAGCTCGTGGCTCATCAATCTGGCGACCGACGTTGTAAAGACGGTATGCTCCATTGTGGAGAACTTTGGTGACGATGAAGGGGCCTTCCCAAGTAGGGGCGAGTTTGTGTGGCTTCTGTTGGTCCACTCGGAGGACCAAGTCTCCTTCTTGGAAGGCTCAACTCTTCACGTTTCTGGCATGGAATCGACGCAAGTCTTGCTGATAGATGGTCGATCGGATCATGGCCATCTCTCTTTCTTCTTCCAGAAGGTCGACTGCGTCCTGCCGGGCTTGTTCTGCTTCAGCTTCAGAGTAGAGCTCGACTCTCAGTGCATTGTGTAGCAGGTCACTTGGCAGAGCCGCCTCAGCTCCGTAAACCAGAAAGAACGGAGTCCTCCCAGTCGACCGATTTGGAGTAGTCCTCAATCCCCAAAGAACTGATGCAAGTTCATCGACCCACACGTCTGCTGCGTGTTTGAGATCACGCATCAACCGGGGTTTCAGTCCTTTGAGAATTAGGCCGTTGGCTCTTTCTGCTTGTCCATTCGACTGGGGGTGAGCGACTGAAGCGTAGTCGACTCGTGTGCCTTGGGAAGCGCAAAAGGCTTTGAATTGGTCGGAATCGAAGTTTGACCCATTATCAGTGATGATGCTATGCGGAAATCTATATCTGAATATCAACTCTCTGATGAAACTGATAGCAGTGCCGGCATCAAGATTCTTGATAGGCTTGTCTTCGATCCACTTGCTGAACTTGTCGACTGCCACCAGTACATGGGTGAAGCCGCTCCTGCCAGTTCTCAATGGCCCAACCATCTAATCCCCAAACTGCGAAGGGCCAGACGATTGGAATGGTCTTCAGGACTGAGGCAGGCTTGTGCGACATATTGGAGTAGAACTGACATCCTTCACACTTGTTGACTATCTCTTTTGCCATTTCATTTGCTCTGGGCCAGTAAAACCCGCTCGGTATGCTTTAGCCACAATAGTCCGAGAGGACACATGATGGCCACAGGTCCCCGAGTGGATGTCGTTAAGCATTATCCGACCCTCTTCCGGCGTTATGCATTTCTGACTGGCTCCAGTCGCGCTTTCTCTGTACAATTGTCCCTTCATGACAGTAAAGGCCTTGGATCGACGGACGATCTGCCGAGCCTCTTCTTCATTCTCTGGGAGCTCTTTCCTTAGGATATATGCGATGTAAGGCACTGTCCAGTCGGGAGTGATAACCAAAACTTCCATGATCAGGTCGACCACGGCTGGGACCTCGACTTCAGTCGGATCTGTAGCACTTTTGGGCTGTGGGACTTCTTCAGTGAAAGGATCCTCTTGAACCGACGGTGCGTGGATATGTTCCAAAAACACACCACTGGGAATGGCTTCTCTCTTGGAACCTATCCTTGCCAAATCATCGGCTGCTTGATTTTTCAGTCGGGGTATATGATGAAGCTCTAACCCCTCGAATTTGTTCTCCAACTTTCTTACTGCATTGCAGTAACCAGTCATGGCTGGGCTTCTGACGTCCCACTCCTTCATCACTTGGTTAACCACCAAATCTGAGTCATCGTAGACCATGAGGCGACGGACGCCAAGTGAAATGGCCATACGCAATCCATACATAAGTGCTTCGTATTCTGCTTCGTTGTTGGAGGAATCAAAGTGAATCTGGAGTACATATCTGAGCTTATCTCCTTGGGGGGAAACCAACACTACCCCTGCACCGAAACCATTCAGCATCTTAGAGCCATCAAAGAACATGGTCCAGTGCTCTAAGTGAACTTGAGTCGGCAGCTGCTGTTCAGTCCACTCGACGAGGAAATCTGCTATTGCTTGGGACTTGATAGCTTTCTTTGCCTCAAATCTGATATCCAGGGGAAGGAGTTCAATCGCCCATTTTGCCACTCGACCGGTTGCATCTCTGTTATGCAGAATCTCTGATAATGGGGCGTCGCTGACGACTGTAATGGTATGGTCAGAGAAGTAGTGAGTAACTTTCTTCGTGGTCATATAAATCCCATATACAAGCTTCTGATAATGAGGGTATCTTTGCTTTGATGGGGTCAGGACTTCAGAAATATAATATACTGGGCACTGAACTTTGAAGGCTTTCCCTTCTTCTTCCCGCTCGACCATAAGTATTGTACTGATGACTTGTCCTATGGCTGAAATGTAAAGCAGCAAAGGCTCTTTGCTGATCGGGGCAGCAAGCGCCAGCTGGGTGGAAAGCAGGGCTTTTAGCTCTGCAAACGCTGCATCGGCTTCAGGAGTCCACTCTAACTTGTCTGACTTCTTCATCAGTTGGTAAAGAGGCAATGCCTTTTCACCGAGACGAGAGATGAATCGACTTAAAGCAGCCAAGCAACCAGTAAGCTTCTGAACATCGTGCACACGCATAGGTCGTTTTATTCGGAGTATAGTGCCCACTTTCTCTGGATTTGCATTGATTCCCTGTTCGGAAACGAGAAAACCGAGTAATTTCCGCCAGGAACTCCGAATGTGCACTTTGATGGATTAAGCTTGATATCATACCTCCTGAGGTTGGCAAATGTTTCAGCGAGGTCAGTCAGCAGGTCGGAACCTTTCCGTGACTTGACCACAATATCATCCATGTATGCTTCCACATTTCGACTGATTTGAGTGAGCAAACACTTCTGGATCATCCTCATGAATATGGCTCCGGCATTCTTGAGGCCGAATGGCATGGTGACATAACAGAAGCACCCGAATGGGGTGATGAAAGTTGTTTTGATCTCATCGGGTCCATACAGACGGATCTGATGGTACCAGGAATAGGCGTCTAAGAAAGACAGTCGCTCACATCCCGCAGTCGAGTCAACTATTTGGTTGATGCAGGGGAGAGGAAAATGATCTTTCGGGCAGGCCCGATTGATATGTTTAAAGTCAATGCACATGCGAAGTGACTTGTCCTTCTTGGGGACCATGACAACATCGGCGAGCCACTCGGAGTGGTAAATTTCTCGGATAAACTCTACTGCTAAGAGCCGAGCCACCTCTTCACCAATGGCCTTCCTTTTCTGGACGGCAGACCGTCGCAGATGTTCCTTGACAGGTTTTGCTTTTGAGTCGACTCGTAGACGGTGCTCAGCCAGCCCCCTAGATACACCTGGCATGTCAGAAGGTTTCCATGCAAAGATGTCCCATTTCTCACGGAGGAACTAGATGAGCGCTTCTTCCTATTTGGGGTCGAGCGTTGTGGAGATATTAGTCGGAGCAGCGTTGGGGTCGGTCGGGTGGATGTGCACCGGTTTTATCTCACCGGACGACTGAAACGCTGATTTCGTAGCGGGCTTCTTAGCTCGCAACAAATCACTCGGGTCTGCGTTCTTCTGGTGTTCCTGCCACTCTTCTGCTACCATCTGAGCATCGGCGATCTTTGAGCCTTTCTGAAAGCACTCTTCCGCCTTCTTGCGATTACCAGTAATAGTGATCACACCTTTAGGGCCAGGCATCTTCAATTTGAGGTACACATAACATGGTCGAGCCATAAAATGTGCATAAGCTGGCCTGCCCAAAATAGCGTGATAGGCACTCTGAAAATCCACAACCTCAAATGTCAACTTTTCTTTTTGGAAATTTTTGGAATCACCAAAAACCACATCAAGAGCAATCTGGCCGAGTGATGCAGCCTTCTTGCCAGGAATGACTCCATAGAAACTCATGTTGCTGGTACCGAGTCTGGACATCGGAATGCCCATCCCTTGCAATGTCTCTACGTATAGTATATTCAGGCTACTACCACCATCCATCAACACTTTAGTCAGTCGAGTACCTTCGAAGACTGGGTCGACCACCAAAGTTTGCCTCCCAGGGGTGGCTATGTGTGTCGGGTGATCGAACTGGTCGAATGTGATGGCATTCTGAGACCATTTCAGATAATTGGGTGTCACCGGAGCAACCATATTTACTTCCCGATTGATAACTTTTAGTCGACTTTTGCTTTCAACGTCAGCAAAAATCATCAGGGTGGAATTGACCTGGGGATATCCATCATCACTATCCTCTTTGTCCTCAACTTTGTCCGACTCCTTTTCCTTATCTTTGGGCTGTTTCCCCTGGAACTGCTGGATCAAGAGCCGACACTGTCGAGTGGTATGTTTCGGGTAAATGAAGTTACCCTCTTCATCTTTCTTCGTGTGGATGTGGCATGGCAAATCCATCACGTCATTTCCCTCCTTGTATTTCACCTTCTTGGGGTTCCAAGGCCCTTCGGGCTTTCCTTTAAACTTTTCTCGAGTCACGGCCAAGGCTTTTCCAGGAGCAGCTGGCTCGGCTTTCCGTTTCTTCTTCCGACTGGAGTTCCCTCCTCTGTTTTCGTGGGCGACTGACTTGTGCTTGCCACTCCGGAGCCGATCCTCTTCTTCTCCATTGGCATACTTTGTGGCTATCTCCATCATTCGACTCAGAGACATGTCTCCGGTTCGACCGAATTTCAGGTTCAGCTCTCTGTACTTAACGCCTTCCTTGAAGGCACAGACTGCCTGGTGATCAGATACATTCTCTACCGTGTGATGCAATGTGATCCATCTCTGGATGTAATCTCTCAAAGTCTCATTCGGCTTCTGTACGCAAGTTTGCAGCTCTGTCAGTCCTGCTGGTCGCTTGCAAGTTCCTTCAAACGTTCTGACGAACACGCGGGAAAGATCTTCCCAAGTGTAAATGCTGCTGGGTGCTAACTGATTCAGCCGCGCTCTGGCCGAGCCCTCCAACATAAGAGGCAGATGCTTCATGGCCACCTCATCATTGCCGCCGCCGATCTGAACAGCCACTCGGTAGTCCTCAAGCCAAGTATCAAGCTTAGACTCACCAGTGAACTTGCTGACTCCAGTCGCCAACCTGTAGTTGGGAGGAATCACCGCGGTCCTGGTGGCTCTGCTGAAGCACTCTGGTCCTGAGGCGTGCACTCTGCTGCTGGTGGGTACATCTCTGTCGTGACCCTCTTGGTGAGCTATGTTCCTGTCGACCAGACCTTGAACGATAATGGATCTCGCATCAAAGCCTAGTTCCCTGGGGTCGACCGGAACCCTTCGCCCAACACTGTGCTGGCGTCTATCATCCTGTTGTCGAGGCGCGTATGATCCACCCCTTGGGGGAGGGGTGGGCACTCGACGTCGATCATCAATGATCATACTGCTCACGGTTCTTGTACTGATCGTGCCGGTCCCAATGTCCCTCACGCCTCGGGGGCGATCTGGGGCTGTGAGCCGATTGAACTGTATTTGCAGCCACGGATCTGCTGTGAATCTTGTTCCGCGATTGCGATACAGCTGAATTTTGATCTCCTGCTGCCCGGAGTAAATCTCTGATCTGCATCAAACCTCTGCCAGCTTCTGACTGGGAAGGCTGGATTGACTCTGCTATACGGGCCGCAGCTGCTAAATTCTTAATCGGAGTTCGATATACCTGAGTTGGTGGTGGAAAGAGCTGACGTCGACTGGAGTCTGGAACCCGTTGTCGCGCACGCTCGTCGAGTGCTCGTTGAAGGTTCTCCAGTCGAGTGCGCTCAGCCAAGTTGGCCAAGCGGCGTCCTCTAAGGCACGAGCCTCAGGGGTTTCTCCAGCGATAGGAGTGTGAAGTGCATCCATGTTCCAGCGGCGAAGTTCTTCCCTCTGCAGCGACTTGAGGGGCTCGGGGAGGTACTCTTCATGGGCATGCGACGGATCGCCTCCGCCGTCGCCTCCTTCAGCGCCGGGAAAACCGGGAGGACCGTGTGGTCCATCGACCATCAGAACCTCCACCGCTGGATCACTGCTGTCACACTCGGATGCAGTCTCTGCGGAGCCAGTCGACAGGTCGAACAGGCCGTATAGAGATTCGTCGGGCTCGATTGCCGAGACTTGGGGGGTGGCCGACTGGCGGGCCACCGCGTGCCTCACCCACCGCTGAAGCCTCGACCGACCGGAGCGCTTGCACCGACGGGAAGCAGGGAGGGAGGATGACACAACGATCGACCAATACTGGGTCGACGGTTGCCGTAGGAAGACGCTGCGGACGCACACGCAAAAGTGCGTCGCTCCGCGGACTGGGAGCGCGTCGATGTTGAGTGGAGCTTCCTGAAGCCAAGCAGAGTCGTTGGCGATGAACGTGAGCGCGCCGAGACGGATCTCGCGGCCCTTGACCAAAACTCGGCCTAAAACCATGATGAAGGAGATCGGAAAAATTGCAACTTCTCCAATAAGTCGCTAAGACACCTGCCCCATGGTGGGCGCCAACTGTCGTGGTTCTAAGTCTGACAGTAGTGTAGGGGGGGTACTAATGGAGAGGCAAGATCCTAGCTATGGAGTAGTTGTATACGCAAGAGATTTACGAGTTCAGGCCCTTCTCGGAGGAAGTAACAACCCTAAGTCTCGGAGCCCGGAGACGATCGACTGGATTATATGCGTATGAGTTACAGGGGTGCGAACCCTTTACACTGAGGAGGGGGTGGCTTATATAGAGTTTGCGAGACCCCTCCAGCCATCAGTTATGCAGGGTTTAAAGTACATTAAGACCGGGGGTTACTGGTAACGCCCACATAAAGTGCTATGAAGACCATAAAGACTACTTAATGATAGACCGTTACGTGCAGAGTGACTTTAGATCTCCTGGGCGTTGAGTGGTTAGCTTCATGGTCGAGTGGTTGTCTTTGTATGCCGAGGAAGATGAGTACTCACTACTCATCTTCCTCCGCATACAAAGCCAATTTCTTGGGTTGACCTCCTCCACGGCTCCACCATGACACTTTTGGTCTAGAAGCCACGGGAGCCTCCAGACTGTAATTGTGCAATTTTGATACGGAGATGGCAGCACACCTCCTATTAAACCACCATTTCTCTTGCTGCATTTGGACAGTTCTCACCTTCTGGTTGGGTCGATCTCCATGACTTACACCTGGCTCGTGTAGCACCGACGCCTCGGTCAGCTTATGGTGGACGGATTCCATCACCGATGTATTAGCGGCAAGAGTAGGTAAAGACGAAGCATCAACCACCCATTTGTTTTTTAAGATTTGTGCTGCTTTTTCCTATGTAAAGTGCCAATCAGTTTCTCAAATGAATACATAGCAATATAAATTGACAGGGGCTCACAAGAACCCAACTTTTATCAGGTAAGAGGATGTGAGAGAATAGAATGATGGATGGCTACATGAACACAAGATTCTTTCTCTCCAACTAAAGACTTGCTTTTATTTTTCATGTGAGATTTTGAATGACTCATAACTTTTGAACCAAATTCCTAAGTTGAAACCTTTTAAATATTTGAATTCAAGATGATAAGACATTTAAATGATGACCGATCTCGATCATTTTGACTAGTTTGAATTTACTGTTTCCATCGTATTTTAATTTCAGTTATATTATGAAGTGAATCTGCCTAGTTAACTTAAATTGAGATTTAATATTTGTGAATCTGCTTATTTCACTCATTTAAGCATATTTCACTCACTTAAAGAAACGATTTCACTCATATTAAAAAGTCACTCTTATCAGAAACGATTTAACTAAACAAAAAAAGAGATATCACTCCTTTTAAAAAAATTGATTTCACTAAATTCAAAAAACAGATTTCACTCATTGGTGTTGTTCTAAGCAGTTCCACACTCTGAAATAGACTAAGTGAAATAAGTGGATTCCATCCATTTATAGAAAATTATTTCACTCATTTGGAGAAACATATTTCAATAGTTTCAAAAAATATTTCCAGTCATTGTTCTTATTTTAAGCAGTTCCACACATTGAAATAGACCATGTGAAATAAAGTGGATTTCACTCTTCTACAAAAAATATTTCACTCATATAAGAAACTGTAATTTCACACATTTGAAAAAAAATCATTCAATTAAAAAAATCACCCATTTAAAAGTTTCACACTCAAATCTGTTTCATATCTATGAAAATAGATTTCACTCATTTCATAAAGCTGATTTCAATCATTTCCAAAAACAAAGCACTCATTTTCAAAAAACCACTCTTCTCAAAAGATCAATTTAACTCCTTTCAAAAAACAAAATTCACTTTAAAAATGATTTCACCAAATTCAAACACAAATTTCAGTCACTAGACTTGTTCAAAGCAGTTCCGCACACTGAAATAGATTTAGTGAAATAAGTGGATTTCACTTATTTAAAAAATGATTTCACTTATTTAAAAAATAATTTCACTCATTTCAAAAATCACTTATATGATAACATATTTCACCCATTTCAAAAACTGATTTCATTCATTTAAAAAAATATTCCAATCATATGAAAAGACATATTTCACTCATTTAGAATATTTCACCCTGAAATCTGTTTCATATGTATGAAAACTTATTTCACTCATTTAAAAAAAATTCTCTCAAAACAGTAAGCGGTTTCAATAATAAGTTGTTTCACACACTGAAATAGATTGAGTGAAATTAGTGGACTGAAACATTAAAATATAAATGTATGCAAATGTATCCAAGGTTGATCTTGATATAAAAATATTGGCTCTAGGAGTTCGAAACTTTGAATACTAAAAAAAGAAATGAAATTATGATTTCAAATATATAAACGATTTAAAAGAACAAAGGCTAAATAACATGATGGATTTGTTATGTGTGTGAGAGAGAGAGAGTGAATTTAACTTAATCTCATATAAAGAGGGTGGGTTCGAAATTCAAAGCTATACAATTGATGTGGGCCTCCAACAACATGAAGCACTGGGTACCGGTGTGGTGGATGTTTCGTTGCTCTGTACGGTCACCGCTCGCATCATCGATTCAAGTCATGGTTGGAAATCATTCACATCCTTGATCATGCTTGTTTCTTGGGAGCTTTGGAACGAGTGGAATTCTTAGTGGGAGGAACGTTTTTGGCCCCTGATGGGTACTACCCACCATGGCTTGGAGCTATTATTCCCAGAGAGTAGTCTTATGTGTTTTCACGAGCTAGCTTGTTTAACATGATATATTCCTTGTTGGAAACGATTGTTTTGGCAATGCTTCACGATATATTGATCGGTGCAAAGCGCACGTATATATGGAGTACAAAGTGGGCCACAACCTCAACTATACAAAGATTAGGAGGTGGGCCAGGCTATACAATATACATGCACAAACCATATATTCAACACCCCCCGCAGTCGAAGCGTCACCGGAGACGCAAAGACTAGACGTGAACTCCTCAAAAACGGAAGTAGGCAGTCCTTTCGTCATGACGTCGGCGAACTGCTGCGCCGTCGGGACGTGGAGGACCCGGATGCGCCCAAGAGCCACCTGCTCACGAACGAAGTGTATGTCGAGTTCAATATGCTTCGTTCGACGATGATGGACCGGGTTGGCGGAGAGGTAAACGGCGGAGACGTTGTCGCAGTAGACGAGCGTAGCCTTGTGAACATCACAAAGTAACTCCTGGAGCAGCCGACGGAGCCAAGAGCATTCAGCAACGGCGTTAGCCACTGCTCGATACTCAGCCTCGGCACTCGAGCGGGAGACGGTGGGCTGTCGCTTGGAAGACCAAGAGATCAGGGACGGCCCAAGGTAGACACAGTACCCCGAGGTGGAGCGCCGTGTGTCCGGGCAGCCAGCCCAGTCTGCATCAGATTAGGCGACGAGGTCGGTGGAGGCGGAGGCCGTCAACGTAAGTCCCAAGGACTGGGTGTCGCGTATGTATCGGAGGATACGCTTCACCAGAGTCCAGTGAGAGTCGCGCGGAGCATGCATGTGAAGACATACCTGCTGAACGGCATACTGCAAGTCGGGGCGCGTCAGGGTCAGGTACTGCAGGACGCCCACAATGGAGCGGTAGAAGGCCGCATCAGAGGCAGGCGAACCCTCCAAAGCGGAGACCTTGGCCTTGGTGTCGACTGGCGTGGGAGCGGGCTTGCAGTTAAGCATGCCAGCTCGGTCGAGAAGCTCATGGGCATAGCGCTGCTGATGCGGGAAGAACCCATCTGGCCGTCGAACCACCTCAATGCCAAGGAAATAATGCATAGGACCCAAATTCTTCAGGGCAAACTCATCACGAAGACGAGCAGTAAGCCGCTGGAGGAGCGTGACAGTGGATGCCGTCAGAATGATGCCGTCGACGTACAGCAGCAAGTAGGCCGTGTCAACTCCGTGATGAAACATGAAGAGGGACGCATCGGAGCGAGTCGATGTAATCCGAGCGTCTGCAGGAAGGCGACGATGCGCTGGTACCAGGCTCGAGGTGCCTGCTTCAACCCGTAGAGTGAACGGAGAGCAATCACACATGATCTGGATGCGTGGCGTCGACGAAGCCGGTGGGCTGCTCAAAGAACACCTGCTCAGCCAGGTGGCCGTGCAAGAAGGCGTTGGACACGTCCAACTGATGCACAGGCCATGCTCGGAACACGGCTAGCTGGAGCACGGCGCGGATCGTGCCCGGTTTAACAACAGGGGCAAATGTGTCGGTGAAGTCCACGCCCGCGCGTTGCCGAAAACCCCGAACCACCCAGCGAGCTTTATAGCGCTCGAGAGTGCCATCCGGACGAGTCTTGTGCCGAAAGACCCACTTGCCCGTGATGATGTTGGTACGGGGCGGCCGAGGGACGAGCTGCCAGGTACGGTTCTGCTGGGGCGCGTCGAATTCTTCCTGCATCACAGCGAGCCAATGAGGATCCCGAAGGGCGGCTCGAGCTGACGATGGGAGAGGATACGGCTCAAAGGCGGAAGCAGCAAGAAGATGCACATCGCTGGGGTACCGCGTGCTCGGGCGAAGGGTGCCAGCCCGAGAGCGAGTCATCAGGCGGGACAGCGGGTCCGGAGGGGAGGCGGGCGAGGACGAAGACGAGCCCGCCTCCAATGTGACCGCCGCAGGCGAGGCCGCCGCGGACGAGGCCGCCGGCGAGACGGCGGGCGAGGCCACCGATGGGGCGGCGAGCGAGGTCGCCGGCGTGGCGGCGGATGAGACCGCCGGCAGGGTCGAGGCCGGGGACACCGGGGGCGTCGCAGGCGTTGAGGGAGGTGCGGCCCCTAGGGCAGCCAAGCGGGGAGAGACTCAACCCGTGGCGCGGGGGGCACCCTCAAAGCCGGGAGGCGGCCCAAGAGAGGCACGTGGGCGGCCATCACCGGCCGCAACATCCGAAGGTACCTGCTGGAATGGAGAAACCATCTCGTCAAAGTAAACGTGTCGTGAAGTGATCACCCGATGAGAGATAGGATCATAGCAGCGGGAGTCTTTGGTGTTAGGAGGATAGCCGAGAAAGATGCAGGTCACATACTGAGGTGCGAGCTTATGAGGAGCAGTGGAAGCGATGCTGGGGTAGCACAGGCAACCGAAGATGCGGAGCTCAGCATAGGAGGGTGGCGTGCCAAACAAGAGGTGATGAGGTGTAAAATTCCCGCGAGTGCGACAAGGACGAATGTTAATGAGTAGTGATGCGGTGGCAAGCGCGTCGGGCCAAAAACGTGGGGGCATGTTGGCGTGAAAGAGTAGAGTGCGAACGCAGTCATTGAGAGTGCAAAGCACGCGCTCAGCGCGACCGTTTTGTTGCGAAGTGTACGGGCAAGTGAGACGAAAGATCATGCCGTGTGTGGCGAGAAGGTTGCGGATCGCAAGGTTATCGAACTCCTTCCCGTTGTCTGTTTGCAACACATGAATGGGACATCCAAACTGCGTGAAGACATAGGAGTAGAAGGCGGTGAGAGTGGCAACAGAGTCCGACTTTCGCCGCAACGGGAAGGTCCACATATAGTGCGAAAAATCATCAAGTATAACAAGGTAATAAAGATAGCCCGTGTTACTTGCAACAGGAGAGGTCCAGACATCAATATGAATTAAGTCAAATGGGTATGATGCGACATGCGAGGAATTGCTAAAAGGAAGACGAACATGTTTGCTGAGGCGACAAGCATGACAAGTGTGATCGTCGATCTTATTACACGTGAATGAAAAACTCCGAAGAATATGACGAAGGGTGGCGGTGTTGGGATGACCGAGATGAGCGTGCCAAAGGTCCACTCCGGCGGAAAGCGCCATGGGTGCAGCAACGGATGAGTAGGTGAGTGGACGGGGTAGAGCTCGTCGGGGCTGTCACATCGATGGAGCATCATCCGGGTACGGGCATCCTTGACAGAAAAGCCAAACATGTCAAATTCAACGGTAACAGGATTTTCACATGTAAAAGAACGAACGGAAACAAGATTTTTGATGATGTCAGGAGAAACAAGCACATTAGAAAGATATAATGGCATGGAGTTAGAAGGAAAAGCAACATGGCCGACATGAGTAATGGGCATGGAAGAACCGTCACCCACGGTAGTGCGAGCAGCGGTGTGAACGGGGTGAGCGGCAAGAAGGTTACCAGGGTTGGCGGCCATGTGAGCTGTGGCTCCGGTGTCCATGTACTAGTCGCCACCGCCAGTGTACTGCTGCGGCGTGGGGGCGGTGTGGAGAGCCGCTAGGAGCGCGGGATCCCAAGGCGCCGGCGGGAGGGCCGGGGCGGACGGCGCCGGCTGAGGCGGTGGCGCCACATACCCATAGCCCGAGGGGTCGTAGAGCGGAGCGGGCTGGTACACCTGAGGGGCCGTGTACAGGGCCTGATGAGGGCCCGGGCGAGCACCAAAGGAGCCGGGGACGGGGGCACGCGGTATAGGCATGGAATACGCGTGCATAGCCCCCGTCTAAGGGTTCTGGCCGGCCTGCCAGGGCGCCGACGGTAGCTGGTCCTGCGGCTAGCGGGGCGCCCTGCCGTGGGCAGCCGGCTGCTGCGGCTGCTGCTGCTTGCGGCCACCTCGGCCGCGACGCCCACTCCGGCGCTGCTGCTGCTCGGCGGGGGGCGGAGGGGCCTACGGCGGCGCCGGGTAGGGAAACCCGGGTGGCGGCGGCGCCTGGAAGGGGCCCGGGGCGGGCCGCGGCGGTGGGGCCGGGGCGGTAGGCGGCGCACCGCCACGGGTACCGGCGGTGAGGGCCGTGTGAGTGGCCCGGGTGCGCGACATCCGCATCCGCCGCTCCTCCAGCTTCAGGTATGCGACGATCTTGGGGAAGGTCGGGTTGGTGATGAGGGTGATGTTGGAGGCGGCGTTCCCGAAGTCATCGTTCAGGCCGGCGATGAGGGTGCTGAGGAGAAGCTCATCTGAGACCTTCTCGCCGAGGTCACGGAGCTCGTCAACAAGCTTCTTAAGGCGCATGCAATAATCGTCAACAGACGACTCAAGCTGCTGGCACCCAAAACACTCGCCGTGCAAGAAGACCTTGCGTTGGAGCGCGTTGTCGGTGAAGAGGCCGTTGAGCTTGGTCCAAACGACGTGAGCGTCATCGTCGGCGGAGACCACCGTGTGGAAGAGGTCCTTCGAGATGGTGGTGTAGAACCAACGGATGAGAGTGGCGTCGATGGTCGTCCACTCCTCATCGTCCTCCATGAAGCGGGAGTCCATGGAGCCATCAATGTGATCCCGGAGATTGTACTCACGGAACACGAGGGAGAAGTACGTCTTCCAGGCATAGTACGTGGAGGTGAGGTGGTCGAGGACGACGGGAACCCGGGCGAGGATGTTGAGGTCGCGGATGACGACGGGATCGGGACCTTCGAATGGGTTGGTGCGGCAGCTGCGGGTGGTACCGGTGGAACCGGGGGAGGCCATGGCCTAGCAGGCGGCGGCGGCAGACCAGGGCGGCGGCGTGGCGGCGGAGGTTCGCGGCGGCGGCGGCGGCGGCACGGGTTAGGGTTAGGATCGTAGGTCTGATACCATGTTGAAAATGATTGTTTTGGTAATGCTTCACGATATATTGATTGGTGCAAAGCGCACGTATATATGGAGTACAAAGTGGGTCATAACCTCAACTATACAAAGACTAGGAGATGGGCCAGGCTATACAATATACATGCACAAACCATATATTCAACATTCGTGTCTACTCCCTGTAACTATTTACAAAGAATATGTCGAACGCCTTTTGAATTTTTAAATATTTAAAAGGACATGTGTTTCTTCATGAAAGGCGTGGAGTTTTAAACATAAACTTGGATGTGACGAAATAGAAGTTAGTTAGTGGAGTGTGGACTTGCCCTTTAGTTTCTAAAAGTTCGTTTCGGTTGTTTGTGAGCTTGTATGGGTGGGGAAATTAGGACGCCCGCTATATTAACAAAATGTGACAAACGTCCACTGCAATTTGTATTTTCATTAATTTTTGAATACACAACTATAGATACTTTGGCAAAATGCACATAATTTCAGATAAAATTTTATTGCCTGTAAGGATCATAAATTGGTGATGCATCTTTTTATCATGCATGAGCAATTGTTGTACAATGAGATTTCATTGTTGGTAGTAAATTGTTTAATTTTAATTCACTTCTGCTTAAGTATACCTCCTGAACACATTGATGGCTGAGGTCTCTCCATATCTCTTCATAATAAAGGGTAGCGTGATCTTTTTTATAAATATGTTGCCCGCGCACATACGCGGCATGTGTACATACCGCCCGTACATGTCGCCCTCGGTATTTCTCTTTATAAACTTCAAAAGAGTGCGGGCGATGTGAATCAAACTCATGACCTCTTCGTTCAGAGAGAACCGTACTAATCAATTAGGACATCTTAACGCTCGTGCCTTACCTTTTTTTTTTCATTTCGCGGAAGCCTCCAGTTTCACTGGGCTCGCCCATTGCCGAATGGTCTTTTCCAACTATTTAATTTTTTTGTTTCTCTTAATTTATGTGTTTCTTTTTCTTTTTCAAAAAATGCTTGTCCTTTTAGAAATTTGTTCAAAATTTCATATAATGTTGGCCTTTTCAAATATTGTTCATCAATACAAATATTAGCATCTTCAGAAAATTTGTACAAAAATATATTCATGTCTTTCAAAATTCCAGAGTTTCAAAACATGAACATTTTTTAAAAAGAACAAAAAATGAACATGAACATTTATTAAAATTTTCAAACATTTTAGGAAAAACACAAAACAAATTTGGAATTTAAAACATAAAGTACTCAAAAAATTGAAATATTTTTTTTGAATTTTCCCAAATATTTTTTGTATTTGTGTAGATTTTGTTTTGAAGACTAGAACATTTTTAAAATTCCGAACAAAATTTTGAAAGCGTAAACATTATTTGAAACTCCCCGGACATTTTTAGTTTTTGAACAAATTTTGCATGGCTTTTTATAAGGCACCATGCCAAGTTGTATGGGTTTTTGACAAGTTTTGCATTTTTCGGAGTTTTCTCGGTGTAAAAAGGCCGGTATATGGCCAGACGTGTCGCAACCTGCGTACTATATCAAAAATTGTTCAAACTAGGTACGGATGCCTACCATGAGCATGCCCACCTGCTTGCATTAGTTAGGGTCATTTCATGGATGTCCAAAATAGACCATGTTCAATGTCAGTTGTCCGGGTAGGCCAGAATGCTCTGTTCGAGACCACGTTTTTTCGACATACGGCAAATGGCTCCTGTTTTTTCTACCTTGTATGACCAATTCAAGGCCCCATGCCAAATTGATTAGGTTTTCGACGAGTTTTGCATTTTCTGAAGTTTTCTCGGTTAAAAAAGGTTGATAAATGGCCAGACGTGTCGCAATTAGCATAGAGTGTCAAAAGTCATTCAATCCTAACATGAATGCCTACCATGGGCATGCTATAATGCTTGCAAAAGGTGATGTCATTTTAATGATGTCCAAAAATAGATTGTGTTCAATACATGGTGTTTGGGTAGAGGCCAGAAGGCTTCATTTGAGAGCACGTTGTTTCTCGACCTTCATTGAATAACCCTAATGAATTGTATGACCAATTTAAGACACCACGGGAAGTTGTTTTGGGTTTAGATAAATTTTGCATTTTTTGGAGTTTTCCGTGTTAAAAATGGCAGATAATGGCCGGACGTGTCTCAACTAGCATACAGTGTCGGAAATTTTTCAAACCTTTCATGGATGTCTACCATGGGCATGCCCATCTATTTGCAAAAAATTGGGGTCGTTTTCAAGGATATTCAAAAATAGACTATGTTCAGTGGAAGGTGTATAGGCCGGCTAGAAGAATCTGTTTAGGAGCACCTTATTTATCGACATTCATAAATGGCCTCAATTTTTTTCATGGCCTTGTATGACCAATTAAAGGCACAATATCAAGTTATTTTAATTTTGAACGAGTTCTACATTTTTTGAAGTTTTCTTGGTGAAAAAAAGGCCCATATATGACCACGTGTTGTAACTTGGACACGGTGTAGAAAGTCGCTCAAACTTGGCATGGATGACTACCATGTGCATGCCCACCTGCTTTCAAAATTGGAATCATTCAAGGATGTCCAAAAAATACCATGTTCAACAGAAGGTGTTCAGTTGGGGGCTAGAAGGATCCGTTTGAAAGCATGTTGTTTTTTCAACATCTGTCAAATGGCCCAAAAAAATCTTTCACCAACTTCTATGGCCAATTCAAGGAATTATACCAAGTATTTTGGATTTTTGAGAAGTTTTGCATTTTCTGGATTTTCTCTATGAAAAAGGGCCGATAACTTGGCAAAAATCCAAAAATAACTTGTCAAAAACCCAAACATTTTGGCATGGTGCATTGAATTGGTCATACAAGTCCATGGAAAAAATAGGGCCATCTGTTGGATGTCAGAGAGAAACGTGCTCTTGATCGGAGCCTTCTGGCTTACTGGAACACCCTACATTGAAAATGGTCTACTTTTGAACATCTTTGAAATGACTTTAACTTTTGCAAGCACGTGTCATGCGCATGGTGGACATTCATATCAGGTTTGAACAACTCCTGATATTGTATGCACTTTGCGACCAAGAAAACACCAAAAAATGGAAAACTTGTCAAAATCCCAAACAATTTGGCATGGTACATTGAATTGGTCATACAAGGCCATGAAAAATTTGTTCACAAATTCAAAACTGGTTGGGGAGTTTAAGTAATGTTCACACTTTCAAAATTTGTTCGACATTCAAAAATGTTATTGTTCTCGAAACAATTCTATACAAATACAAAAAATGTTCAGAGAAATTTAAAAATATGGTTTCAACTTTTTTTGTATTTTTCTTATTTTGTCTTTTTAGTTCTGAATTTGTTAGTGTTTTTGAAAAAAATGTTCACAAATTTTATAAAAATGTTCATGTTCATAATTTTGTTTGCTCTTTTTAAAAATTAGTTCGTGTTTTGACATTCTGAGCTATTTGGAAGACTTGAACATTTTTCCGAAATTGCTATACAATTTTCTGATAATGTGAATATTTGTATTACTATTTTATGAATAAAATTTGGAAAAGGTGTTTTCTTCAATTTTGAAGAAATTTTAAAAACGCAAGCATTTTTTGAGCAATAAAAAATAAAGTTGAAACCAAAAAGTAGAAACAAAAACGAACAAAGAAAGAAAAAGTAATAATTGGAAAAAGACCGGTCCGACAACGGGCCAGCCCAGCGAAACCGAGGACTTCCGCGAACTGTAGAAAAAAAAGTTGAGACCAATTTTATTGACATAGGTCTCGTTACAGTTCTTTTAAACTCTGCCGTTGTCGACATATGAGCTTAAACATGGATTGATTGTAAAGAACCTGTTGTTCCGTCACATGGTTCCTACACATCAACACCACAACCAAGGGCATGGAAATCTAGGGTAAGATGCTTATGTGTTTTTTTAGATGCCAAATTATCTCCCTTGCCTGTTGGTAGTTGTTCATGAGAAAATATACATCTATGTTTTGACTGAGAAAAGGGGACATGACATATGCCGAGAGCGGACATCCTGGACGGAGCGGCAGCTACATGCAGATATCCAACCGCTGCTGCAGGCAATGTGATCCAAGCATTAATCTTTGTTCAAACGAAAAAAGGCGACATACATCAGCCCGTACTTATGAAATACCCGTGTCCATGTCGGTTTGGTGGGCTCATCGGGGTACACAGCTGACGCAAAAGGAATATCCTATTCGCCGCTCATTGCGGCAAACTGTCCCCGCTTCGCACATGGGCGAGCGCGGAGTGATGCTTTTTGGGCCGGCCCACTTACGAACTTCCCACTCTGGTTTTGTGAACCTTCTAGTAGGTTCCATGAACCGTTTTTTTTTCTTTTATTGGTTTTTCACGTTTCTGTTTTTTTTTTTTTGTTTTCTGTTTCTCTTTTATTATTTCTTTTTTACTTGTCTTTTTCAGAACATGTTTGTAGTTCTACAAAATGTTTAGGATTTTCTTTTTATTTCTTTTTCTTTTCTTCTCTTTTTTTCAAAAATATCAAATTTTTTCGGTTTTGTTCGTGTTTCAAAAAAAAATGTTCAGTTTTTTAAAAAATGTTTTCAAAATTCAAAAATTGTTCTCGCTACACAAAAAAGTTCAAAACTTTCGAAATTTAGAAAATGCACCAGATTTCAACTTTTGGTTCACATAATCAAAAATGTTCGCTCTTCCAAATCTGTCCGGGATTTTTCAAAATTGTTCTCTGTTTTAAAATTTGTTCTCAAGATTCAAAAAATGTTCATGCTTTACAAAATTGCTTGTGCTTTCAAATTTGTTCAGGATTTTTCAAATTGTTCTCCATTTCAAAGTTTGTTTTCAAGATTCAAAAAATGTTCGTGCTTTAAAAAATAATTCGCGCTTCCAAATTTGTTCTCAAGATTCAAAATCATTTGTGCTTTAAAAAATTGTTCCCAATTCCAAAAATGTTCATGTTTTCGTAAAATGTTTGGGAAATTTAAAATTTGTTTGTTTTCATAGAATTTGTTCGCATTTTTTGAAAAAAACGTGCGTTCAAAAAATTACTTAAATTTTGGAACAAAAAGTTGGGATTTTGTCAAAAAGTGTTTGCAATTTTAAAAATGTTCAGAATTTATGACTTTCAAAAACAAATCTGTTTAAAATGTTCACTACTTTATTTTTTGTTTTTTGAAATTTGAAAATAAGTGTGAGTTGTTAAATTTTGTATCGTATTTTTGAAACAGTGCTCGTTTGTTAAAATAATTAACAATTTCGAAGGAAGGTTTGAATAAAAATATAAAAGTTGTCCAGATTCTTCGTTGGTATTAGTTCTTATACTAGGACGCTTCACATTTTAGCACCAACAGTTCATAGATTAACTGGTTAGCTCGTCTCCTACACAACATGGAGGTCTATAGTTCGAATCCTGGCAGGACTGCACTGCAGACGCATTGTTTTTTTTTTAACAAAACATAGCAGTGCTACTGAACTAGGAAACAGGCACGCTCGCTCTATTGGGCCGGCCCAGTCGGGGCTTTCATGCGTGCGTCACGTCACTATTTGACGTAGAATGCGTCCAATAGAAGTTCCTGACGCAAAAGGATCTAGCGTGCAGACCGTTTGTGGCGCCCGGGACCTGGCATGTAGCAGGTGGGGGACCATGACCCAAATCATGATGGCACGCGCACCGTCGATGACTTGCGTGCAGCTGCCGCTGCGTGCATGGATACACTTCTCATGACTTACCTCGTGTTTGTGTGATTCCTTGTAGGCTATGGTTTGTTTTTACCCCTCGTGGTATAATCTATATCTTTACCTAATAATAAAAAGAATTGGGTTTCTGTCGTACATCGTCGCACATTTTACAAAAAAGTCCTTATGTTTTTTAAAATTAAACTTGCAGTCCCTCCTTAAGTGGTATTCTGAAAAAACGATTCGGCTTTATAATTAACCCTTGTATTTCTTAGAATTCAACCCGCGCTCCTTTCTTCTATCTTATCCAGTGACAGAGAAGAGGGAGAGGGCACGCTGCAGGAGGCTTCCTCGCGCCGGCGGCTGCCCCCGCCTCCACTCTCCCTCGGTCCCTCCCCTCCCCTCCAGCCGTCTCTCTCGGCCTCTCCCTTCCCTGCCCTTGGGCTTCGACTCTCCCTTTCGCCTCCGGCCCTCTCGGTCTCTTCTCCGCCCAGCGCCCTGCTGCAGGGGAGGGAGAGGCCGAGAGAGACGGCTGGAGGGGAGGGGAGGGACTGAGAGAGAGTGGGAGAGCCGGAGAGGGTCGGCTGGCCTCAGCCGGACCTGCAGAACAGCGGCGATTGGTCATGTTGTAGTTGAACAACATATTTTTTGTTTAGAACTGATTGAGTTATAAAGCTGTCAAAAATTAGACCAATGGAACAAGTCAATCTTCTTGTGCTTTGCCATGCAGGCAGCATGGTGTGCATTTATGCAGCACATGGTTTACTATTATAGGCTACTATAGTTTGCTGTTGTAGGCAATATTTCTGTCTCAGTGACAAATTGGTCTATATAAAACAGAGGCGACACATTTTTTTGCCATGCTTTAAAGAAAGGACAACAAAACGAGATGGGGTGAGGGTTTGAGTTTTTGTACGTTTGCACGGAAAGATGTTGGCAGCTTTGTTGAATTGAACTTCTAAGTCTCGGACAGTCCAACGGACAGGTTGCATCCATTGTTGTGCTGGACGTAAGCCTTCAGCTGCAAAAAAAGAGAAAATAAAGAGTAGTGGCCGTGACCAGTTAGCCTTCTAGATGGTAAAGGGGAACAAATAGGCAAGTATACGGGGGGTGACGCAAGATAAAGGGGAAAAATGTTTTAATGACAGTAAAAAAGTTCCTACTCTGTCAGCCAAACCCAAATTAAAATGGCCCCCATCTGATGAATAAAATGTCCCTCCTCTGTTTAACATATACTTGCATAACTGATGCATGTTAAGGACTTTATGAAAAAAATCTTGTGCTAATTCAGGCCTGCAAGAATGAACCAGTACATGCAACATACCAAGTATAATTGCATAACTAATGCATGTTAAGAACTCTGAAAATTTCCCATACAGATTCAGGCATGTGAGAGAGAACCAGTACATGCAACAAACCATTGTAAGGACTCTTTGCGATGATTCTTCAATCAATATTGAAAGGAATACCAATATCAACGAAACTTCGCAGCAGGCAGTGCTACATGCAACAACATATATGATTGTGCGGGCAACCTTGCTCAGGCCACTATACAAAAAATATAATTGAAATGTCTTGCCTTGTTCAGTTCAGTTCACACAACCTTGTTCTTACCCCAAGTGTTATTTTGGAAAATATCATCTGCCTAGCATATAATTGCCTAACTAATGCTTGCAATAATGCACAGAATCAATAAATAGCCCCAGGTATGTTGAATAAAATTGCCAATCCATTTTCTGCAAAAAAAAGTCAAAAAAAGTTTGCCTCTCAATCTCAATCCCTGCATATATCCCCATGGTCGCTAGCTATGTGAATCCCCCAAAAAATGGTCCATCAAATAAATGAAATCCATTTGATGGATAGGAAAATTGCATCTGAATGCTCCCCGTGAATCCACATAGCCTAGCTGTTGCTATGTAACTACTCAACCTAGGGGATTGATGAACAAAAATGTCTCCCGCTGTGCGTGCTCTTCCTCTCCCGGATCTCTCCTCTCCACACCCTTCCCCAGCACCACCCCACACACGACTGGGAGGACAACAGAGGGAGCGGGTAAAAACAGACTAACAGAGGGAGGACAACACGAGCGTATTTTTTGGAGGGACTCACCTAGCAGCTTAGCTTCGTAGTCATGCGGACGCGCCTCTGCTGCACAGGCCGCAGTAGCGTGAGCTGTCAGCAGTGAGCGGCTAGGCTCCCTCGTCGCGCGGACGTGTCTCTTCCCCGCCGCGGTCGCACGAGCTATCGACGCAACAGCGACTGAATTTCCTCGCCGTCGAGCAGCTTGCCCTCCACTCGTCGTCGCGGTCGCGCGAGTTATCGCTGCCGAGCAGCTTGCCCTCCACCGGCCGCCGATTTTGTGCTGACGAACCTTATCACTATGGCAGAAAGAGGAAAGGGGATGGGGACGAATTGATGAGGGGGAAAAATGACTGGAAACGACAAACTGTGCCGATCGGGAACTGCATTGTGTCGCCCAGGCTCTCTCAGGCAAATCCTACGGCTCACGTGCAACCACTAGGATATGGTACTTCTAATGTAACCAGAATGATAACATTTTAAGTAGTACTAATTCAAACTAATCTGTATATATGTCAAGATCCTTTATTATTTTTATTATCTGTTTCTTCTGAAATCAAGTGATTTTCTTGAGATACCAGTTTACAAGAATTTTTCGGATTGTAATTCTAGAATAATTCTTCATGAAGAACATACTATATGGTCAGTGTAACAATCAAACCAGAGTTAAGCTCTACAATCTAGATATAGGGTCACCGGGTCAGCACTATGAAAAGGATTGGTATGTCTCTGTGCTGCATGCATCATTGCGATGCAGAGGCCGGGGGATTTCCTCCTTTTTGAAAAAAATATCTCTGGCATGTAACTATGAAATAAGGTATTTTGTTTGTTCTATTAGCTCATTTCTTCCTATTTAGTGCCTTACATGGGTAAATATTGTTTGATATATATGCAATGCTTCCATGCATAGGATTCACCGGCTACACATGTGTCATGATTGTAAGTCTGAACACAAGAGAGTATTGATAGTTGAACCAATGAACACCAACAGTTTAGAGTGTATTCATTTATTTGTAGGATGTCTATTGGTTGCTATAATAAATAAGAATTGACAGTTTTCAACAAGCCTCAACATAGATTTGCTAGCACTTCAAAGGAAAAATTGCATGAATTCATACTTGTGTGCTACATTGGGATGGAAGCATTGTACTTACGAGAGAAGCATATGTAAGCACTGTGGAATTTTCTTATTCTTGCAATTCTTCATGTTTTTCCATACCATCTGCTTTATAGAAGTTGCTACATCAAATTAAGTAAGTATATCCTCCTTTGTTGTCCAAGTTTGTTTTATTCTTTTTGTTCATCTGAAGTCTGTATGGAGGTTTTAAATTTTCTTGAGGTTTTAAATTATTTTCTGTTGTTGAGTTTGCATGCTATACTGTATAATTAATAACTATTTTTTGTTGTCAAGTTTACAAAGTCTTAAGTGCGTCCAACGATCAGTTTTATTTGATTTGAATTAACAAGGTGGGATATACATTATTTATTGTAATTATAAATATTATGTTCTCAATGCCTTGATTTGAAAGTTGCAATTTTTGTTACCCCGTTGCAACGCACGTGCTCTTTTGCTAGTAATAATAAAGCGCCGTGGGTTTCCGTCGTCCGTCACCTCTATTTGCAAAAAAGTCCCTACAGTTTGTTGAAATCAACCCGCGGTCCATCTATAAGTCAAAACGAACCGTTTTTTTAACTTTTTTAGAAAAACCCCTGAGATTTCAGGTAATCAACCCGCTGTCCATATTTAAGTCATACGAATCGTTTTTTTGTATTTTAACAGAAAACCCCCTAACCTTTCGATTAATCAGTTCGCAGTTTATCTAAAACAAAATTATTTATATCTTTTAAACCATAACTCCGATTTTAATATATTATATATGAAATTTGATTAGAAAAATGTGTAGAATCTAAATATGCTGTTACTTTTAGCTGTTAAATATTTCTAAACTATTAATTTGGGTACAAACTTAATATATAGTGCATGGTCCGTTTTTCTTTCGCACCGGCGGCGATCCAAATTGCAAATAAACACACATTAAAACCAGATTGAGTGGGAAAAACATTGATAACCACGCATGCACAACTCTGAAAAACCTCGCGGGAAAAAACAACACTTTTCTCATCTTATTCTGAGCGATTGTGTGCGTGCGAGTGGGCGCGTGTGTGCGTGTGAGAGAGAGACGCCTTAGGACTGACCACATTCAAATGCATTTTCGTTGTGTGAGCAGTGAGACCACCATCGGGAACACAAATGTGATGCCATTTTACAAATGCATTTTCGTTGTGTGAGCAGTGAGACCACCGTTGGGAACACAAATGTGATGCCATTTTAAATAAAGAACGCCTACCTATCAGGATCTCGAGCCGTGGTCATTGGGTTAAGAGCGTGTATTTTTTCTGTCCCGTTGCAACGCACGGGCTCTTTTGCTAGTACCTACTAATAAAAGAAATAGGTATTCTTAGTCCGTCATGCTATTTAGTAGAAAACTCCCTGATGTTTTTGACATTTAAACCTGTAGTACATATAAAATGTTTTTTTTAAAATACTCATATCTTTTAAACTGTAACTCCATATTTAACATATTGTATATGAAATTTGATTAGAAAAACATGTAGAATCTAAATATGATATTATTTTACCTATTATAAATTTTAAAAATACTATCTAGGCTGCAATGTTAATCAACAATGCATTGTCCGTCTTTTTTCATACTGTACTGATTTAGTTTGGGGATGAACACATCGGCAAAATTAGGATTGAACATCAAATTGAAGATAAATTTGTTAGAGACACCAATAAATAAGGAAATGCATGACAAAAAATAAAAAGGCCAAATAAAGATGGGATGTCCGCTATAAAACAAATAAAAGAGAAAATGCAAAGGAGATCCGATGAAGATGAGATGTTGCGCTATTCTCCTATATAAAAGAAGAAGAAAAAGAGGACATGCATGAAAAAAGTAAAAAGGAGGCATGCATGACAAAAAATAAAATAAAAGACAAGTTTGATAAGAAATAAATAGTGATGAAATAGGGACTAATATCTATGACATACATGCCAAGAAATAGTGATGAAATAGGGGCGCAAGTGCCTGCTTCAACATGAGACCATAAAAAATATCTTTTCCAGACAAAAGAAAATCTCTTTTTATGATTAAAAAATCCTATATCTCTTATCAACCTTTTTAACTCTTCATATATTTAAGAAATAGCTACAAATTCTCAGATTATAGAACATTTTTATAAATTAAGAACGTGTCATATTTTTTCTCCTGTTACAACGCACAGGCCTTTTTGCTAGTCCTACCTCCTACATAATCTCCCCTAATAATCTTTACTTACTAATAAACCAGCTAGTGCTTCTGGTCGTACGTCGTCGTCGATTTTGCAGAAAACTCCTTGTAGTTTTTGGTATTAAACCCGCGGTCCTTTTTAAAGTGAGAAAATGTTTCGAGCCCAGATCCGCCCCGCACAGGCCCGAGTGCCGCCGCCGCCCCCGACCCTCCTCCTCCCGTGCGCTTCCTCCCCGGCCTCCCTCGCGCGTCGCCCGCTCCCCAGCCTCCCTCGCGCCGCCCCAACCTCCACCAGCCGCACCTCCCACCACATCCCGCCGGCAGCCAAGAAACGCAGCGCCGCCTGGCACCCCTACCTAGCAGCGCGACCCCGGCCCCTTCCACTACCCGCGCTGTTGCGCCCCTCCCGCGTATGGCCACCAGCGCCGGATCCGGCCACCGGGGACCCCTGCGCCGCCAACCACCGCCTACAACACTGGATCCGGTCGTCCCCGGCCATCTACCACCTTCTTCTACGTTGAGCCGCAGGAGAGCTCCCCCCTCTCTTTGCAGTTCGGCGCTGGAAGCCGGGCTCATGGACCGCGCCGCCGTGACCAGATGGGTCGTTCACCTCCTCCCTTCTTCCTCACATTCGAGCATGCGCAGCTCACATGTCGCTCACTTTTCTATTGAGGAGGTGAGCAGGTGCTCCACCGCCTTCCTACGGCTGTCACCTCCACGACACTCACCCACACGGTGGACCACAGTGAAGACGTCGGCCATCTCACGATGAAAATCCATGCCGACGCGGACTTGCAATTTGTTTTGCGTGCGTGCAATACTTCAGGTGCAGTGCACGGCAACGCTGCTTGCGTTCGGGCATCACGGGAGTTGCAGTTCGGTGCCCAGTCCCACAAGGTGCAGTGGCAAAAGTTTGTGGGTTGCAGTTTGATTTGTGCAATTTAAGGTTCAGTTTTCAGTTCAGCTCCCTGTTTCACGGGATATGTGTAGTTCATTACTGCGTGCTAGCAGATTCAGTGTTTTTGTGTGTGTGCAGTGCAGTTCATCGATGGGGCGGTGCTGGCGGCCATGTGTGGTTCTTGCTCCTACCTCGGATCCAATTCTCCACGACATCCAGATCTGCGAGTGTGGTTTGGGCAGCACATGCAGCTCATGGGGCAGTGTTGGTTCAGCTCGTTGGCATGCGGTTCTGTATCGCGGGCGTGCAGCTCACCAGTGTCAGGCTAGCAGTTCCTTTGGCGTTCGCAACAATTTGTTGTTCGTGTGCCTCTCTAGGCTCCTACTGTAGATCTGGATATGTGGATAGATTTCATTTCTTCAATGGTTCATTGATGCAGGAGTAAGCTTACAAAGCGACATCCTACTTATGTAGCTTTTCGTCCACTGACTAGCCGGCTATCCATGCAACTGGTAATTACTGTGCAACAGCCAAAATTAAAAAAAAATCATACATGCGGCCTCTAATCCCTTGCAATTGATTATATATTTTAACAAACACGAGATGATGAAACATTCATCTAATTTTAAGAGAATCAATAAATTATAGAAACTGAAGTGGCACATATATGACGGTTTGATCTGTAGGCCTTTTATGTTTTTTTCCAAAAGCAGAGAAGGCAGAAGAATCTCATCTCCAAAGTGTTTAGTGCAGAGAAGATGAACCATGCAAAAACTAAGGGTGGACCATGGTGGCTTCACTGCTAGCGGAACGACAGAGGGCTTGGCTGCTACCAGGGTGATTCAAAGGGAGTATATAGGTAGAGTTTTTGCAGCCTCTTGCATGAAATAGTAGCTTCTATTACATGACATGATTTTGCCGCTGTAATGATATGTTTCATGCGAGAGGACATAATTTGCATCATACTTTTCTGTCCAGTTAGTTCCAAATCACAATGTTTGTTACAATTTGGTGGAATAAGATGAGTCATATATACACCCGATGTAAGCTTTCACATCAGCCTTTGCTCTTGATTGTCTTTGCAAGTCCATAGATATAATTTTTAGGATTTTTCTTTACTCATAGTAAGTGCTGAATATTTTGTCCTTCAACCCTTTAGGTGTAAATATCTGTGATGTGGCTAGCAAAGTTGGTAACACGCACAGTATAACCATTATGATCTGCACAGGGATATCACCTAGGTGCATAAATCATAATCATTCAGTTTTTATTTGGCAAGCTGGAGCTACCCGGAACTTTCGATTTGGTGCCAAGATGGATGGATTCCACTGGGTGACCCACTGTCAGGTATTGTTGTTCAGTTATCTTGAGGGTAAGGTGGATATGTTCTGTTTGAGATCAAAGCTTGGTATTGCTAGAAAATATATATGTGATGTGCACTGAGATTTCAGATATATAACAGCAGTGATACAACACATTGTTTCCCTTGCTATCGATGACCACTTGAAGTAGCATACCTTATAATAATACTTCTATCTTGGCACGATGAGTGTTGTTCAGTGGCAATATTCGCTATGCCGAAGGTAATAGTGATGCACCTTTGCCAAGAAGGTTCTTTCCTGTTCAATGCAATGACAGAACGCTGAAACATCATGGTGTCCATGCTAAAAGATAATGATTCACCCCTGGCTTCTTATTGTTGTATACTCTTGGGGAATAGCTTTTGGAAACCATGATACATATATATCTGTGATAGATGCTTAATATAAGTGGCCAAATTAATGGGTAGAGCAATCAAAGAACCATAATTTATATCCCTTTAAATAAAGATAAGTATTCACTCATTGTTTATTGGTTATATTTTCAGGTCATGAATCATTTCTTTTGTTGAAGGAAGAGACTCCATTTTCTGTCGAGGACCGAATCGCACTACCAAATAGGCTTACTTGGTAAGAAGAAATTGAGAAAGGGGAGCATCTTACACCCAATAGGAAGCGGTGGTCTAATCCTAATCTCACCCAATAGACGTACATTACTACAAAATTTTCTTGCATACCGCCGCCTATATTTTTTCATTACTAACATAACCTTTTTAGATCACCCGCAAAAAAAACCTTTTTACATCAAGCATGTCTTGCATTACATTTGGCCAACTATACTGCAACTTCAAACCACAATGCTTATGTATGTTGACTGTATTTTTTGGAATTGAATTATGTATTCGAAGCTATTGTTCAGCATAGACACTGTTTAAAAATCATACAAGGGGCACACAAAATGTATATGTACTCTTCTGTTTGAATATATGTCTATAAATGGATTAACTGAGCCAAAGGCAGTGCCTTGTTCATACGAATATATGTGTACCACATCTTTCAGATAATCATATATGTTTGCCGGCAGATTACATATGCATTAAACTACAAACAAATTTATTTGTGCGACTTGATACCGGATATATACAGATTGCATGTTCTCTTAGGGCATCTCTAATGCTAGGCGCCAGTGATGGACACTAGGATTTATTTCCTGATAGATCGCCAGCTACATTAGTTGTTCCCAGTGCCTGATGCCGCATTGATGCCAATAGATGCATCAAGCGCTTTCTTTTTTTCCTGGACAAGCGGGTAAAGAAACCGGGAGCCGGCCCTACGTATTTAGAGCCCGTGATAAGCGCCTAACATTGGAGGAGAGGGCACTTACTTTTTCTTAAATTTTTGATGTTTTTTTGCTCTAGGCGCCTGCACAAGAGTAACATTGTAGATGCCCTTAAGCTATAGGCTATCAAAGTTGTTTTACCAATCACAAATAAGCAACCAATGAAGAAATAGTACAATGATCTATTGGAAATTACATGTTCCCTATTTAACACATCAACCAGTCAAAGTGGCCATCTTGCATTGACCTTTAATGCACGATTTTTGGCCAGCCCACCGAACGAGGTAAGCAGGTTGAAGTCAAATTTGAGCATATAGTTAATCGAGCACGATCCACTAAAAATAAGTTAATCGAGCATGAAACAGTACATTGAGTCCGAGCTTTGTTGACAGCCCTACCGGCTGGAGGTAAACACATACTTTTTCCTTTTTTTTCATAAAATAAAATACTTGTACTAACGTTTATTCCATGCATTTTCATACATTATCAATATTTTTTGCATTATTCAATTAAGTTACTCTTTTAATTCACATTATTAAGTTAGAAACACAAAAAATAATTATTTGTTTTCTTCTGTTGCAACGCAGTCAATGTTTTCTCCCGTTGCAACGCACAGGCCTTTTGCTAGTAATAATAAAGCAGATACTGATTCTGGTCGTACGTGAGTAATTTTGCATCAGAGTCCCTCTGTTTCTAAGAAATCAATCCGCAATCCCTATTTTAAAGTGAAAAACCGTTTCATCCGGGGTTGTAAATGAAAAAAGTGAACAGACACGAACGCGGCTGCACGGGCTCTCCTCTCTCCCTCGCCTCCTGATCCCAGCCGCCAGGAGGCCCGCGGCCCGCGCGGCCCTCGATCCGGTGACCGCCGGCCGCCGGACGACGCCGGTAATGGCAGCACCTTGCACCACCGTTCCACCTTAGCTCCCCCTCTGCCCCGCGTCCGCGTGCCCGAGCTCCTCCTCTCTCCCGCGCGCCCGAGCTCCTTGTTGTGCGCCGCCCAGGAGGGCTTGCGCTCGTTGCTCGACCAGAGCCACCGCGAGCTGGGCGTCGTTGCACTTGCCAGCGACCTGGCCGTCCCCTCTGCACCACCCTCCACCTCAAATTTAGACGAGCATGTGTTTGTGTATGTTCTCAGTTATTTTTTGCACACACGATGTTTGTGTGTTTGTCCGAGCCAGTTTCAGTCACAGATCATTGAGGTAAACTCTCACATGAATACATCATGAGACAAAATCTCCTTCCATATGATTCAAAGCATGTTATGATGGTGGGAGTGAATCAGGTTACTAGAATAATGGTTTGCTAATTAATTTACATCATGTGGAGTCTCAAGACACATGGGTACGCCGACTCCTATTGCTTGACAAATGTATATCTGTAGATTTTCTTTAATTGTATGAAGAAGTTACAGTTAGGTGCTGACCTTTTTTTTGCCTAGAGACAGCACCTCCATGCACCTTTTTCCATTTATCTTTGCTGCGCCTTTTTAGTTTTAATTGTTATTTACCTTCATCCGACCAAATTGAGCTATCGGAGGTGCTGCGATCTTTTGGCAAACATGCTCTGTATTCTATGGGTTGGCATCTACAGGATGCCATCTCAGGTCATGGATCCACTGTGGCCGCTTCGTCCTTCACTGAGGACCTTCTCATCCGCACAGAGATCAGAGGTAACCCACACAGTTGGAAATAGTTGCTCAAGTTCTTGCTTCAACAAATTTTGTTCCGGATATAATTTATGGCCATGCCATGTATTAATTATTCTTATAATGGTCATCTGAATTTGCAAAGAAAATTATATTTTGGAAGCAGGAACCCTTACCTCATAAGATGGGTGAGCTGTAGGATTTGGTTCTGTTCAACTTGAATTACTTTTTGCTCATCATGTTCTCTGTATTAGGAATTCAGATGCCTTCCAGCTCTAATCTTTTCGTATTGTTGGTGCATGCTGGGAGTCACATTGTTATGCATGCTAGCAAACATTAGGATTGGAAATCTTACCCTGTAGGTTATTAATATCTTTTCCACTAACTGAGATTCAGCAATTTAATTCCGTATGGTCGCACAAGCAGTTTTGTTTTCGGATTTTTCTTGACAAACATATTGGGTTCATCAATTTAAATCATATTAAGGTCACACAAGCAGTTAGTTACATTGCACTTGGGTCACCGACGGTTGCCGAGCTACTATGATCCTCTCATGTTGTAGTGGCTAGCTGCTGCAATTCATGGATCATGCTCTCTCGTGGGAAGGAGGTTGTGGCTTTCTCAATTGATCAGAAAACAGAACCCTACATAGTTCTTTTCTAGATATATATTGTTATTTCTGATGTTGTGTGGACCATCAGAAACCTGATGTGTGTGTTTATCATAGAATATCTTGCTATTTATGTATATTGCTTCCCTTTTATTTATGTTCTACTTCTCTAAATATAAGCCACTTCTTTTCTATTGTTAGCGCTATCTTTTGATGTTAATGCACTAAAAGTCTAAAGCCTTTCCCTCTGCAAAATGATGATATTAGAGCTATGCGTCTTATAATCCGTACTGTATATGACAATGCGTATTCAGTTATATTATGTTTGTAGCATGGCATTTTTCCATTCCTTTTTTTTCCGATGAATCACATGGTAAATTTTGATGTACAATGACTGCTCTTGCAAAAAGTTGGAATTCAGAGAGGGACTCTACAACAAGCAAGGTTTTAGGTTCTGAATCTAAATAACCTCTTCTTCAGTTCAGTCCTAGAAAAGCTGATCAGAGAAACAAAGAAGCAACAATGAATGGGTCCCTTTCTTGACCACACAAGAGTTGTCTGTGTGCAAGTCATGAACCGTTTGTCCATCAATACAAGTGCAGGATTTGAACATGTTAATTCTGACCTTCTGTTGGGAGTTTATATTATACCTTTCATGCGAAGTAGTTACATTTATCACATGGAAGACAATGCCCATGGAGTGGAAGGTGGAGAGATTCAGACTTCGGAGGATGTTAATATGCTCATAAATTTTCAATTAAACTTGTAGAAATCTTCCATGTAGCTGTGATTGTTCTCTCCGGACATGGAGGATCAGTTCTTGGACAAATTTATCTGTCTGTTGTATGACTTGCCACCATTTTTTCGAAATTTCTATTGACATGTTATCAAACCAAAAATATTTCAATATCTTAAAACTTTAGTAGAATTAATCTGCCTCTATTTCTGGACTCTAGCATTTTGTGCTTCTTCACAAGTTCTAAGTTGTTATTTGGCGATTAATTTAATTTGATCTTGAACTTTGGGTTCTTGGCACTCGCCCGTGCAGGTTATGACTATGTCATAGGTGACGTGCGGAAAGGTGACCAACAAGGAGAAGATTGCATGAAGAATTCTTGCTATCAACTAGGGCTGGATGCCCCCAGGAAGAATACTGTGAGTCAACTTTCATGACTGATATGTTCATTTCCTCTAGCTACACAATATGAGATATTGCTTCTTAATTAACGCTTACTGCTACGTTGTAAGATGACATATGAGATTTTGTTTCTCGAGTTGGCACTCAGTAGTAAAAGTGGTTTATACTTCGAATAGTTGAGCAGAAAACTGGCGTGTCATGGCTCCTAATGTTACAGAGCAAGTGGACAGACTCTATTCCCCCCCCACCCCCTCTCTAAACTTTGTTTTCTAGGTTTGGTTGGGTACAAAAGGCTAGATTCTGGTATATATTCATTGATGCAGAAGCTAGAAGCTCATTGATATTATTTTTCTTGCCAAACATACAAAGGATTGTGCATAAAACTTCCAGCTTGAAATCTACATCTGGGTTACGAGCTTTCTCCAGAATTTAAGAACATCGTTGTGGACATTTAGATATTTTTGTAGTATTCTTCAGGGTCTTGACTTAATTTCTTTTCACACAGTAAAATATTAATTATATGTTGTACAGTAGTAGTAGTGTGCATACTATGTACTCAAGTTTATTAAAGTCAAAGCAGGAAAGGAGATCAGAGTTCAGGGCATGTTCAGCTCCACCCATGCATCAAGGGAAATATATACGACGCAAATGATAACGTGTTCTGCTAGATGACATAGTACAAGGTTCAGCAGCGACGACATGATCTCAAACATGCCACTGGCATGCACCTATACTAAACTTGATTTGTTCTCTCAATATGGAGTGTTAATCTTCTCCTCTGCATAGTACAAATATTCCCTTAGCTCAAAGGATATAGACATGGTGAGTTTGGTTGGAGGAAATAAGAATGATTTAAAAGTAAGAAAAGGGAGATAATGCTGCTTGATGTGTATGGGGATTCTGAAGATATATATGATTGATACTTTCCCTGCATGATATAGATTAGTCGAGGTTTGCGAAGTTCTCTATAAAAGAACTATGTGGGGTTCTCTATAAAATAGTTGTTAGGTGTCTAGGTCTTCAGTTTGGGCATTCCAGTATTTTGAGTGGAGTAATTCCACAATGCACAGCCATCTTCATTGAACAACTGAAAGTAATATACAGAAGACAGTCGCTTGTTTATTTCTTGACAACCAATTGATTTGCTAATTATTATATTCTTAGAGTACAAGGCAAAGTTATGTGGTGGGTCGGATGGAGAGCTTGGCGCGGCGATGTGGCAGGCTGCTCTACAGTGGCACTAATGGAGAGCTCGGTCAACGATGACGGGACGACCGACTGATCTGCGGCAGCGTGGAAGGAGGGCTCGGCGGTCGACACGGCGGCTCGATCCGCTGTTCTGCGACGTTTCGGAGAACTTCTTGTACAGGTGTGTGTGTATGCATAGGTGCTGTACTATCCTGGGCGCTCACTCCCCCAGGGTCCCACAAGTTTGCATAGAGCTCGGACGCCGGTGGCGGCTTGGCACGCTAATCTGCCGCCTCCACATGAGGAGTCGTGAGATTAGTGCATCACATTCAAAAGTCGCCGCTCCGTGATTAGGGCATTGCATTCAGGCATTCAGTAGATTAGAAGACATATTTAGCTAGCACTGGGATCCATCGCCATTGTAGGGCCTTGAATCTTTTCAATCCTTGCCAGGACAGTTCTTTCCATGGACGACGGGTCTCTCTGTGTGGTCTTGGTCCAAAAGCTAAAATAGGGAATAAGATGTGCCTTGTCGTGTGGAGTGTTGGGTATCTTTTGCACTTGCTCCATCAGCTGCAGAAACTATAGCCCAAATGCAGGATACTGCTACTATTTCATATCATTGATTGATGATTTGTTTTTTCATAATTGAATTGGCGAATGATGAAAAGGTGTAATGTTCAGGGATTTTTGCTAGATGATTTGTTGATCCAGTTTAATTTTAGTAGGCATCTGGGTACTTTTATGAATTGATAGTGCACCCAGTATTATTTTTACTTTTCTAAAACAATCTTCTCTGGATTTCATACTAACAAGTGTCTTGGTTTGTACCAACGATAAAGTCCTGCTTTATGTTGCCCAATCCTAAGTTGTGCCATCCTTTCGTAGTGATAGCTGTGTTGGGCCGGGTTGCAACGGATGCATTCAACACGTTTCAAGGGCCTTGTATGTCGATCTGGAGCCAGTGTAAGTCGATTATGGCAGGAAATCAAAGTCAGTTTCCTCATTTATCCATCACCGTAGGACTATTATGACTACTGCATTTTATTTTATTTTAGAGACAAGTCATGTTGTCAAAATTACTTCTCATTTGCAACTGATTGGTGTTGCACAGAATAGGCATGCCCCGCTGCAACGCACGGGTATTGTCCTAGTAATAATAATAATAATAATAATAATTAATAATTAATAATTAATAATTAATAATTATATATATATATATATATTTTATAATTAAGCAGCTATTGCTTCTGGTGGTACGTCATATAATTTGCCCCTAAACTTGCTAAATATTACCCACCAATGCCATCTATAAATAGGAAAAACGATTCAGTTTTTTTTCACAAGTCAAGGCAGTGGCCTCTATGTTTATCAAATGGAATGTTCCAAAAGTATCGAAAGGACGTAAATAGTGTATTGGCTGGAGCGTCAGTTTTCTATCCGGAAGACGTGGGTTCGATCGCGGGCTCTCTCACGTTTCCCCCCTCTTTTCTTGTTTAATTTTTCTTCTTTCTGACAGGTTAAAATGGTCTTCAAAATGTGTATAAATTTTAAATATACATACATACTATCTGAAAAATCCTTTCGTTGGCCTAATTTCTTATGTCTGGCAGATTAAAATGGTCTTCAAAATATTTATCTATCAAAAACTTACTCAAAATATAACATGTTATATATTGATTTTCCTAAAAATATATCTATAAATTTTAAATATACATACATACTACCTAAAAATCCATTCGTCGGCCTAATTTTTTATGACACATTAAAATTGTCTTCAAATATTTATCTATCAAACACTAACTCAAAATATAACAGGTTATATATGGGAAAAAACCTGAAAATGTGTATAAATTTTAAATATACATACATACCTGGAAAATCCTTTCGTCAGCCTAATTTTTTACATCCCATTGGTCCGAGTCAGGCACAAACGATACACGCATTTTTTTCGATCATCTCTCTTCGATATTCCATCTGAATCTGTTGAACGTGGACATAAGACTAGGTATATACATGTATAAAAATATAAGAACCAACACGCTTCTTAAAACAATAAGCTCGCCTCAGCAAAGTTGTCGCCAGCTTAGCGGCAGCCCCTAGGCCCTAGGACGCGGGCGCATCGATCTAGACGCCATGCAACACGTTTTCGATCACGTGCATTAGTACCATTATATTGATCGCATCAGCCGCTGCTTCCATCAATCAATCATCAATGATATAAAGGACCCTCAATAATCACATCGTATGCACATATTAATATAGGGGAGTTGGTCATCTTGTAATTGATTATACCATTTATATGTATATGCACTCCATGGAGAGACTGGGACAAGAAGTACTGCTACCGCAACTTTTAATCACCCTAAACATACTTGTGATTTGGCATTGATTACTCTACAAGTTTACAACAAGATGGGGAGCTTGCCGATCTTTGGAACCAGGCTGGCTCTACATGCCTCGCTTCCCTCGAGTGGGAGCTCACAGGAGAAGCAACTCTCTCACTGGGAGGCCGACACGGTCATTCTCGTTGAATCAGTACCTCGCATATCTTTTTTGACTCAGAGCTCAAGCTGATGTACATGTCTTTGCCTGCGGACCAACTGACCGTCAACTGCAACAACACATGCAGTAATGTCGCAAAAGCTAGGTAGATGCTTTCTACCGGACCATACAATATTTGACACGTACTCCCTCTGTGAAGAATTGAAACACTCTTATATTTCTTTATAGAGGGAGTACTATTTTCAAGTTGAATATATTTTTAGGTAACCTACATCTCTCTTACCCTTCACCGTCGATGGTACCAATTTTTTCCATGTGCATGATCCCACCCAAATATATTCGATGCAACATCACAACTTTCTATTGCAGCTATAATGATTACCATCAAGGGATGTTGACACTAGCTCCACGAGGAGCATTTGGTTATATAACCCAGATACAAGCAAATCAAAATCATTAATTTTGCTGATAAGGAAAGTAAAACTGATTGAGGCTGCAGTTATTAAGATGGCACTCAAAGTAGACCTTGACCTCCACCTCTCCTTTCTAACTGGCATTTGCTCGGTATGATGACGGAAACCACAAGGCCGTGTACATAATAAAACTTGCAAAAGGGCAGAAGAAAACTTGCAAAAGGGCAGAAGGATGAATAGGTTGATGACAATGATGAGATGGAGCAATTGTGGTAAGTGGCCAAACATAATTTTGTTACCCCCGTTGCAACGCACTGGCTCTTTTACTAGTTAATAATAAAGGGGCTATTGCTTCTGGTCGTCCGTCATCGAAATTGCCCTTAAAGTTGGCAAGAATTACCCACCAATGCCACCCGTAAGTGATAAAAAAGTTTCACACATGGGAATCCCCGCCTGGGCCGGCCCAAGGAACCTGCTATAATACGCACACGAGCGTGCTGGAAGAAGACACGGTGCCTGTTTGGGCCGGCCCATCACCATGAGGCCTTTTATTTCAATTTTGTTTTCTATTTTTCGTTTTCGTTTTCTGTCTTTGTTTATTTCCACTTCGGGACTTCAAAAAATTTCCGAAAATTTGAAAAAATGAGAATTTTCTGAAATAAAATGTTTAATAATTCATAAATGCTTGTGGGTTCAGAAAATGTTCGCATATAAGTAAACTATTCACAATTGTGAAAATAAATGTTCAGAAAATCAAAAAAATGTTCATGATTTTTTTAAAGGTTCGTGTATAATTTTTTTTAATGAAATTGAAAAACAATTCGCCAATTCAAAAAATATTCATGAATTGAAAATATCCTAAAAATTCAGAACTGTTCGTGACTTACAAAATATATAAAATTTCGCCAATTCAGGAAATATTGATGAATTAAAAAATATCTTAAATATTCAAAAACCGTCCGTGACTTACAAAATAGTTTGTTGATTCACAAAATGTTCGTGAATTTAAAAAATTATTCCACCAAACAGTTTTGAAAAACTGTTCATCAATTCTAGAAATCTTCGCCTATTAAACAAAAATATTTTTAAAAATGTTCATGAATTCAGAAAATGTTCATGATTTTTAAAAATGTGCGAAAATCTGTATATATGTTCACGAATTTGGAAAATGTTTGTGATTTCAGGTATGCTCACGAGTTTAAAAAATTGTTCATGATTTTTCAAAAATTGTTCGGGATTTCACAAAAATGAGAGTGATAGTGTATCTCGGTGATGCAGCAAAATGTGGTCATGGCCATTGTAGATTGTGATTTTGTTTCTCCCGTTGTAACGCACGGACCGTTTTGCTATTGTAATCCACGTATGGACTTTACAAGCGAGAGCATAGCACGAACCACTGGCATTGACGACGCGGGCAATTGGAGGGATGTGTCGCACGTAAAAGAGATTCCACAGCCCGCCCCACCACATAAAGAGTTGTGAGGTGCCATGAAAAATAAAACGTTTAAAACAAATTAACAATGGCGCCTGATGTGTATGAAGATACAATCGCGTTGAACAAGTCCAATATTTATTGCCCCATTGCAAACACGGGCAATTACATAGTAATTAGTGAAAAGGATGCGGGAGAGGCTTTCTGAACAAAACTAAATTGAAGTCTTTGTGCCTAGCTACACTCTAGAGCGTACCAGATTCTTTTGCAACAACCACGATGCTTCTCCGCTGATTTGGGCTAAGGATGGAGCTATATATGATCGACAAGCTAGATCACGGTTCGTCCGAAGATGTATAGCGGTTGGCGTGATCAATCTATCGTTTGTCGATACCAATCTTGATCAAGAGGTTGTTGTGCATAAGCAGAGGTGTCGGTGCATAGCAATTTTTTTTTGAGGAAACGGTGCATATATGGTTTTGTAAGTGATTCCTTTTTTCGGAAAGGAAAAAAAAAATGGCCCTGCATCTGAGTGTTGAGTGTAGTACATGGACTCTCGCAATTCTGCACTTGCTATAGGGCTATAGCCTATAGGCACCGGCCTGTCTTCCAAGCAGGAATCAAGCACTTTACCACTTTTAGACTTTTGAAGCGCAACTTCCTGCATTCCTGTCAATTGCTGATTGATCTTGCCTGTCCCCTTTATCCTCACGGCGCTGATCTGCAAGCTTCTAGAACATCTTAACTACCGAGTCTTGCTAACTGATAACGTGCCGACCACAAAAATATCAGCATGAAACTGAAGCCCACTTGGCACTTGCGCTTGATGATACTGTGCGCAGAACTCCGCTAAGAACCTCTGATTAGGAAAGGAAGATTTTGTTTTTATCAAAAGGGGTTTCCCCCCTCCCCATTTTAATGAAAAACGGGGCGCAACATCCAAATAACAGCTAGGAGCTCTCGGGCCTAACCAGAGTAGCAGGCCAGAACTACATCCCTAAGAGAAAACAGAGAGAAAAGAAAGGCCGCACCGACGATTCTGTTTTAGGAGACGAAGCCAGCTGCAATGAACTGGTTAGTCACTTATTCACGTCGTAATAGAACTTCTGAAATTATTAGGAACCTGTACCAACTGTATAACCAGATGTTGCACTTGCAGTTTACCACTGCTGCACTTTTTGGTGCCATGCACCGTTGGCGATGCATACGACTCACCAGACACCTGGCGGCCTAGCTATTGGAGCATTTTTCGGTTCCCTTACACGTTCACAAATTTACCTTGCACGATCAGACAATAATCAGGAATCGGGTGATTTCGATGTCTCCATGTGAATCTTAGCTAGTTAGCTCTCCCGTTCTGAATTTGTAGGTTGTCGATGTCCTCACGGTCAGAGTTCAGACCAATAATTGGAGGCAACGCCGCAGAGAGAGAAGTAGCTGTTGCTTGTACGTATTGTGTTTGCTCCACGGACCAAGGAGCCTATAAATGGAGGACCAGCACCCACGCCATGAAATGCAATATCAAGGCAGCTGCTCCATCCAAAAACGCAGGAGTGCCATGGCCATGCCTAGTGCCAAGGCTACCGCTGCCGCCAACAGCGAGGTATGGGTGGAGAAGGTCGACAGGATCCGGTTCGTCTACAACGCCATCACCAAGCCCTCGGTGTACGTGAACCCAAGGGCGGCGACGATGACGACGAGGCCGGTAGCCGATTTCGCCATCTCCAGGGAGAAGATCGACGACTACATCGCGAGGAAGAAGAAGCAGTTTGCTCAGGAAGCCTAGTCAGTGGCCGTATGCATCTTTCTGATGCAGAGGCCGAGGCTGCGCCCCTCTTTAAAAAAAAAAAGGAAGCCTAGTCTGTCAACTTATTCGAGCCTCCCTAGATGCGTTGGCAATCTATTTTATGTTTGCTAATGGCCTACTACCTCTGTACTGAAATACTTGTAGTTGATAGCAGTAGATTTGTTGGCATGATGCCAACGTAGTAATACTGTAATAGTAGAAGTAGAACTATAGATATCACCCAAGTGCGTGCGTACGGACATATATAAATAACACCAGTTACTTACTCCTATATACTTACCAGTTGAACTATGGGTACTTAGAAATGTTTGCAGTTCTGGTCACACATTGTTGGGCAAATCCCAAGACTGTAAATGATATAAGACAATGGAACTTCATGGTTCAACGGACCCTGCAGAGAGAGCCTTGGCTCTGTGGTTAGGTATGCGGTTGTGCAGCCCAACGATCCGAGTTCAATTCTCAGAATTGACAGATAATGCACAGGTGTTTTCCCCCGTTTATTGAGGATTAAACTTGATGTGTGGTAGAATCACTCATCAATAAATATCTTGATACTCATCTATAATACCTAAATAGTTCATCTCCACTATCATATTTCTCTTGACATGCAGCCTATGCACCTCAACAAACCTGCCATATCATCATTCTTCTATTGACTTACATATGGGCCCAACCACTACAAGACCCCGCCACATAAGCATCAGTTACCTGCGAAGGACCCACCACCACATAAGCGTCTCTCTCCCTGATATGGCGTTTCGCAAAGTGAACACATCCAGCCTAATCCCGTACAGGATTTTTTTTTTCTTTCTACAGTAGCCCACGCCGGCGGGGATCCATCTTCACCTCAGGCGCTCCTCTGTCTCAATCCCCCGGTCCTGCGCGGCTCACAACCTTTGGCAACACCGGCGGTCTGAGTCACCTTCGCCGCTTACCAGGATTCCCCCTTGCCGGTGTGATGCGTGCATCATCGAGACGGCGTCTGTAGTCCCCTGATTCTTCTCCTGCTGTCTCCCTTCCAGCGAAGGTGCCGCCGGCGTCATTGAGGAGGTTGATTTCGGTCGGTCCCAACGGAATCAGACCGGCCGCTGGGCTCTCACCTGGAAGGATACTCTGCTCGGCTACTCAATCATGGAGTGGACGCCGCGTTGGGCGGTCTCGAGCAGGTGGACGCTTTTCTTTTCGGGCTCGAAGGGCTTCGCTGCTGGCGCGTCGTGCAGGGCTTCAATTCGCAGCCACGACTTCCAGGAGCGTTGAATGGGCCTCCTCCTACAGGTGCTGCCCCGGGTTCTCCTCTCCGTTGTATCACCCTTATGACCAGGCGATGCCTGCATCCACGAGCCGGCATCCATGTTGCCCGTGTGATGCCTGCATCCTCCAGTTGGTGGCAGGTTCAGAACATAGTCTATTCTGATTCCGTGCATTTAGTTTTCAGTTCGTAGCAAACCGGCAACCAATTCAACTTCGAGCGCTCTGTTTACTGTCACTGGAGAATTATCAATCACATGCGACAACTATTAGATGCTCACCAAATGCGGACGAAACGATTGGACAGGAAACCGATGGACGCAATCAAGAAAACGTGTGTCGTCTTCTTGCCTTCCCATTCATCACACATATCTCTTTCCCTTCGAGTTAATTGCACGAAAGTATCACAATTGGGGCATTGGAAACAGATTGGTACCAAGTTTGGTAATTTTTACGTGTCAGTACCAAGTCTGAGGCTAGCCGTTACAAAAAGGTCTAAACCGCGTATAAACGCGTATTGACGGTGTATCTGACCGGCGAGGCCCGCCTGTCAGGTGCCGGCGTGGCATGTTTTTTGCTGAAAACCCTCTTGCTTTCTCCCTTTCCTCTGCATAGCAGCGGCAGCGGCGGCTAGCAGCAACAGCAGCAGAGCAGCGGCAGCGGGATCAGCAGCACCGGCGACCTCGCCGCCGAAGCGCCGCCAGCTGACGACGGCAACAACCCTGCGACGCCCTCTTCTCTTCCCTTTGTCCTCCTTCTGTCCCGGCTCCATGGGCGCCACCAGGAGGTTCCTCTTCCTCTCCATCCTCACCTCGCGTCACCGCCGTCCGCCGCCGATTCCCACCGCCACGATCCGCCCCCGGCTTCCCTGAGCTCGGGTTCGAGCTCCCCAGTGAGCCCTCCTCCATTCCCCTCTCTTTTTCCTCTTTTCTCGATGCCGCAGCTCCCGCTCGTGTCCTCGTCATTGGCGTCAGGCAGGAGAAAGCCGGCGAGGACGGGTCAGCGTGGAGGGGCCGGCGACGGATGGGCACACGGGCACCGGAGGAGACGGGCGACGGAGGGAGGCGGCGGTCGCAGGGGAGCTCAGGGCCGGCGACGGAGGGAGCCAGCGACGACAGTGGATGCGTCGTGGGGGGCGGCGTCGTTGTCTCGAGACGGCGGCGACGATGAATCGTAGCCCTCTTTGTTTCGATTGGATCTAAATGGGGATGGGGATGGGAGGGCATTTAAAGCAAGGGGGTTTTCAGCAAAAAACATGTCACATCAGCACCTGACAGGCGGGCCCCGCCGGTCAGATACACCATCAATACGCGTTTATACGCGATTTAGACCTTTTTGTAACGGTTAGCCCCAGACTTGATACTGACACGTAAAAATTACCAAACTTGGTACCAATCTGTTTCCAATGCCCCAATTGTGGTACTTCTGTACAATTAACACTTTCCCTTCCATACATCTTTCTTTGCCCTTCCAATAAAATAACCATATCTCCATATGATGAATCCCTCACCAACAGAATACGGCTTCTCCTTGCCAAGCATGCGCTGCCATCCCCTCGCCATGGCTCCAAAAGATCTGTTCTTGCCACTGTGGCCTGCTCGGCAACATCGATGGAGTGATTAATATTTGGATGATTCTGTGGGTTTATCTGCATTTCCATTTTTGAAGATTAATGAGAGTTTGGTGGGTCCAACTCAGGGAAATAAGATGTATCATATACCAGTTAATCAGTACAAGTCCTCTTATATAGCTCATGCTTCTCCTATGTTGCATATAAGATTGAAATTTGGCAAGTACTCTTGACTTTTTATGTTGTTGTTTTTTGCTCAGTTTGATTTCTTCAATTGCATGCTGTAGCTAAGAAAGAGATTCAACCATCCGAGAAATTGGACACTTGGGTACAGGTGAATAACATCTGTTTTGAAGTCAATTTCAGCCAATACAGTCCACCCCTCAATACCTGCATATGCATAATTGTTTGAGTGGTCATATCCTCGCACATCATCGCAGATAATATGTCTGTTCGTTCATTGATTAGATATCATAAATTCAAAGCGGCACATCCATATGTTGGTCTATTGGATTATTCGTCACACATATAAGAGTTGGAACCATGGGAATGGTCATGTAGATTGAGGAGTGAGCCAGGTAATATTTTTTATCTATTTGAAGAAACATGTCTCAACCTATTGCATTATTTGCATCCCTTTGGATAGAGATAGCACTTTCATTTCTTAGGTCACGGTGGTTGCCCTCCAACATATTGAAAAATGCCTGCATGCAGAGGCAACTGAAATGCTAGATTTTGTCCAGTTCTAAACAGCAATGCATCATAGTATTCCTGTTATTTTGTACCATGCTCAACTTACATTTTATTGCTCTCTAGAAGATAATAAAGTGTCTGTCATATGATTACTCGCGTACATGGTAGGTATTTCTTGCACTGGCATAGTTGTGTGACAAATATATAAATTTACTATTGCAAATGACTTTTTGTCTGTCATAGCAGATAATTATAAAATAGACTTAAGATTGTTTTGTTTTCCCATAAGGTTTGTTGGTTCCTATGATATATATTGTGTTTGCGTCATGATTTTCCATTTCTACACTAGCACATTACCACAAATAATATAGTGATGTCATATAAATGGATGCATAGTTTTGTCATAATTTCCCCATGAGCTTGAGTTGACAACTAGAAGTAATATTTCATTGCGGAGTCGCTTGGCTCTCCTGGGGACCAAGACTTAATTCCACATGAAGGACCAAGAAGAAAATACTTCTGGACATATCTTGGTATGTTTGATTTTCCCTAATCCAAATTATAAGTTTAGATACTTCATATAAATTAGAATTCTCAATGTATCATGTAATTTCTTTGTTCGTTTTGTCTGACCGCGCAATGGAAAGAGGAATAACAAACAAAGATAATCTAGTGCTAATATGCTACTTAGTACTATGTGCTTCAATAGAGATTCACTTAGTATTACCTTTTAATGAGTTTTTACAGTTAGATAAATCTTTTGAAGTGTTGCATACATTTTGACGGCTGAAACCTTCAGAAAACAAAGTAAATGAGGTTTGTTTTAGTGTGTAGCTCAACTAATCAGAATGTAATAAGCATGTTCGACTTCCTTATACAGTTGCCTCTGCCTACAGTCATCTTTTGTTTTCATGCACTACATGATATTATTACCATTCCACACCAGCATAACATTAGTAGTTTCACTATTTTGAAACCATTTGTTTATTGTTTATGTGACTCTTTGTTAGCTTACTTTTCCGCTGCAACGCGCGGGGAATTATCTAGTTTAAAAAATTCTGAGGATCATGTTTATCTTGGTACTCATACTAAAATGGCCGTATGCATCCTTAGTTGGTGTAGAGGCCGGGAAGTAAAAATTTCTCCCATTTTTTAGGTATCACTGCAGAAATTAGGGGCACACATCATACGTCCCCTCCCCTCGCGTCGCCTCCCCATAGGCGACGCCAGGGGCCTCCAAACCCTAGCGCCACAGGCCTCCTCTCGAGCCTCCCTCTACCGCCGCTGCCGCCGACGAGGGCCACGGCGGTGGCTGGCCCGGCGCCGAAGGCACCTGGGCGGGTGGACGCGGCGAGATCCCATCGGAGGCGCCAGGGGTGGCCCTTCTCGTGGGATCCGACGGCAGCGGCTAGGGCGGCGATCCCTTGCCGTGCGGCGGTGGCCGAAGCGCCATCTGCCGGCGGAGCGGAGACCCTGAGATGGACAGCGGCGGTGGCAGCGCCCCATCCGACGGGGTGCCTGATCTGCGCGGAGATGGTGGCGGCGACGACTGCAGATCCAACCCCTATCGGATCCGCTGCGGGGTGGCCTTCAGCCGACCGGCGGCGCGTGGAGGGACCGGTGAGGAGACGTTGGATCTCCGCCGGTTTACCGACGTTGGCGTTCGTCTTCATGGCGCGACTCCGCACGGTTCCTGCCAACCACGAGATCAGGACAACGTGGCTTCCGGTGAAAATAGCGCCTGACTGCGGTCATTGCGGATGATGGCGGCGTCTTGGACGCCCTTCCCTTCTCGAGGCATTGTCGTTGCAGGTCACGTCAACCTGATCGGAAGGTTCCGGGGGAAACCCTAGATCTGAATATTACCGGATCGGACGAGAGCGATTTTTTGATGTCGTTATCCTTCCTGGGGGCATTGTTTTGGAGCAAGTGTTGGCTGGAGGGGACAAGAGGAGGAGCGGCGTGGTATCTGACACGTCGACAACGGCGGGTCTTAGCGGCATAGAACAGCGGAGTGTCGCCAGTGGGCGTGTGATGATGGACGGGCGCATGATGGTGGCGTCGATGGCAGCTAGACCGGGCAAGGTTAATGCAGCAGTACAACACTAAAGATGGATTGGTGGCAGGTGGCTGCGGCGACCTCATACCCGGCAGGCGTCCTGGTTGAGGAGTGCGCCGGACTGGTGGGTGCCCCATACCCGGCAGACGTCCTGGTTGGGACCTTAGGCTTAGATGTTAGGTTTGGCTGCGAGGTCTGTTTGGCATTAGACCTAGATTTCCAGCGTCCCTTCATCAACTGGATAGGAATAGCGACAGATGTTGACTAGACGATGGCTTTAGTCTTACTCTTGTATGACTTTGTAAAGTCTTGTGTGAATAATTAATAAAGTGGTCGCATGCATCGCCCAGATGCAGAGGCCGGGAGTCATCCTCCTCTTCTAAAAAGACCCTGCAGTTAACATATTGCCTCTGACTTTCTTCCCTGTAATTTTTTTTTAGGGAAACACAGTAGGAATTCCTTCTTGGTCAGTGCTTTATGTTGCCAAATTTCGGTGCTACGATCTTGCTTCTCACTGTCCAAATCGGTTGTGATTGCGACCGAAATTGTCCACATGCACGATCGGCCTGATCCGCTACCTTCAGTGGTTAAAACTCAAATCGGCAACTACACTGCAGCATCTCGATCATGCACGCATCTATGTCGTCCATTATCTAGTGATCGACGCTCCACTCTTGTACGAGCAGATTCCTCCAATCAATGGAGGAATTAGTAGGCCTTTTCGTTGTACGATTGGCGATGCTTTCACACTAATTTCCACCTCCGAATATCCTGCGGCATCGACTCAAGGTTCGTGACCAGAGAAAAGAATGGTGTGGATACACCAGCAGGAAGCCCCTGGAGCGAGCCGATTAATGGAGTCCATCATCCACCCCATCATGACCCACCGGGCAAGCAAGCTACCTCAACAACAAAACCCGGATTGACTAGCTGTCACGATCCTCCTCTCGATAGAAGTGGAACAAGACTGAGAATGCCCCGCGCCACGGGTGCCGCCGCTCCGGCAGACGGCAGCGAGGTGAGGGTCGATGCATTTGCATCAGCTGGCAGAGACTTATTGACATTAGCGTGGCACTCTTAACTGGACCCTCATGGGCGACCCTTCTACGGCCTACTTCTTTGCCATTGCCAATGATAGAAGGAGAAGATGCTTTATTGATAGCCTCATCATTAACGGTGTTAGGACCTCGGACCAGTCTCTCATCTCTGCCCATGCCGTGGATTTTTTTTCTTTTCTTCTTCAGGTGAAGCAGGAGAGTGGGCTATCGATTTCCCACTCCCTCTGGGAGTCCGGCAACATGGTCTCTTATGCTGAGAATGAAGCTTTAATGGTTCCCCTTTCCGATGAGGAGATCTGGGACGTCATTAACACGGCTAATCTGAATTCTGCCTCTGACCCTGACGGTTTCTCTATTCCCTTTTTTAAGAAGTTTTGGCCCCAGCTTCGAAGACTGGTGTGCCAAATCATTCAAGGTTTCTGTCCTGGGACTGTGGACATCTCGTGTCTTAATTACGCTATCATTACCCTTATCCCTAAAGTGAAAGGTGCCGAGCTCATTTCCCAGTTTAGACCTATTGCCCTTATTAATAATTTTGCCAAGTTTCCAGCGAAAGGCTTTGCCAACTGTCTCACCCCGATTGCTAACAAAACTATTAGTCAGCTTCAGTCTGCCTTCTCTCGATGGGATTCTTTGCCTCCATGAGAAAGTGCATGACCTTAAGATTCGTAAATCTAAAGCGGTGATTCTTAAGCAGGACTTTGAGAAAGCGTATGAATCGGTTAGCTGGTCTTTTCTTCGAAAGATACTCCATGCCAAGGGCTTTGATGGAGCCTATGTGCACAGGGTTATGCAGTTGGTCTCGGGGGGCCACACCGCGGTCTCTGTTAATGGTCAGATTAGTAATTATTTTGCCAATGCTCGGGGCCTACGGCAAGGTGATCCTGCTTCCCCTATCTTGTTCAACTTTGTCGCGGATGCCTTATCTCGTATCCTTTCCCGAGCGGCTGCTCATGGTCACATCTCCCCCGTCATCTCTCACCTCATTCCGGATGGGGTCACCCACCTCCAATATGCGGATGACACGATTATTATGGTTGATTTGAATGACTCCTGCCTCGCTAACCTCAAGTTTATTCTTCTCTGCTTCGAGGCCTTGTCAGATCTCAAGATTAATTTCTCAAAAAGTGAAGTAACTGTGACTGGTATGGAAGACACGGAGGCTTTAAGAGTGGCCCACCTCCTAATTTGTAAGCTGGGCTCTTTTCCTTTCAAATACCTAGGTCTTCCCATCTCCCAGGATATGCTTTACGCGAAAGATTTCGCCCCTGCTGTGGCTAAAGTTGGTAACAGGGTACTACCTTGGAGAGGTAGGTACAACACTAATGCTGGAAAAGTGGCGCTGATCAATGCCTGCTTATCCTCCTTGCCAATGTTTCTTATGGGCTTCTATTCTCTTTCGGATGGTGCTCACGCAGGCTTTGACAAACATAGAGGGGCTTTTTACTGGAATTCGGCAGATAATAGGCGCAAATACAGGTTCGTCAAATGAAAACTTATGTGCAGACCCAGAAACCTTAGGGGGTTGGGCATTATTAACACCACCATCATGAATAAATGCTTTTTAATTAAATGGTGGTGGAAGATTATGACTTCTGGTGTTGGATACTTATGGTTCTCCATCCTCAAAGCTAAGTATTTTCCTCACCAGCCCGTTGTTCGCCCCTGCCCGCGGTGGCTCCCAATTCTGGAAAGATTTGGTTAGAGTTAGACCTTTGTTTCTGGATAATGTTAAGTTTGTTGTCGGGGATGGCTCGTCTGTTCGCTTCTGGCTTGACTGGTGGTGTGGAGACTCAACGCTCTCCGTGAGTTTTCCCACCCTCTTTTCTTATTGCCCTAACCCGGATATCTCCATTGCTGAGCTATCGTCCAATAACTAGGATCTGGCTTTCCAGCGCTCCCTTTCTCCTGAAGAGTTCGAATAATGGCAAATGCTCTCTGCTCTCTTCCCTACGCTCTCGAAGACAGTGGACTCGGTGGTGTGGACCCACACCTCTTCTGGTCGTTTTTCGGTTAAGTCTCTTTACTCTAGGCTCGTTGGTGGATCTCCCACCAACAGATTCTCTCAGGTTTGGCGGGCCCGTGTTCCCTCGAAAATCAAGATCTTCCTTTGGCAATCTTTTAGAGGCCGAGCGGCAGACCAAATTCGTAAAAGGAATGGCCCGGGATCGGAATTATGTGCCCTTTGTGGCGTGCTGGAGAACACGAATCATATTTTCTTTCATTGTGTTTTGGCCAAACTAGTCTGGAGTTGTGTGAGATCTTGACTCCATGTAGCATGGGACCTTTCTTGTTTTTCTGATCTTCGGGCCCTCGCTAACCCTTTGAGTGGTGCCACTAAAAGGGTTTTTTGGTTGGTCTTGGAGCTATATGTTGGTCTCTGTGGACTATTAGGAATAAGTTTACCATCGAGCATGTTTTTCCTGCTAAACCTGTTGACTGCTTATTTAAATCATGTATGTTCTTGCAGCAGTGGAGATCATTAACTAGGACGGAGGACCATGATGCTTTTGATCTCCTGGTTTCTAAAATGCGGGCCTCGACGTCTTCTCTATCTAGACAGGAGCATGCTGCTTAATGGTGTTTTGCGGTGCCTCGACTAGTTGCTGGCTAGATCGCTTCTTGTATTTTCGACTTGTGCGCCGTGTGCTGGCATGGATGCCATGTATCTCTCCTTAATACTTTGGGGCTACTCTGTGTTTGTGCTTGCTTGGTTGGTTGTTACCTATGCTTGACTCTGCCTGATGGCTTTATATATAAAGTCGGACGTATGCGTTTTCTTTCAAAAAAGGGTCGAGAAGTGGAACACAGGGCGGCCACCCTTCCGGTCTTCCACCGCCGAGACCCATGTTCCTCGGCGGAAGATAAAGTTTAATTGTGTTTGGCGGGCTAAGATTGCTTTGAAAATCAAAATTTTCAGGTGGCAGGCCATGCACGGCAGGTTGTCCACTATAGACCAAACTAGGAAAAGAAATGGCCAGGCATTTGAATTTTACGCCCAGGAAGACTCTGATCATATTCTTTTTTGGTGTAGGCCTATCTTGGAGTTGCATCCGGTTGTGGCTGGATGTGACCTGGGCTCCCTCTTCTTTTGCTGAGATTCGGCCTTTGACTAAAGAAAAGTCTCTAAATGCACCGACTGATTTTCTCAACTCGTAAACCCCCTCCTCTGCTTGCCACGTGGCCCGCGTCAGCTGGCAGCCCACCCCTGCCCCCAACCTCTATCGATGAAGCTGCTCCTCCACATGTTTCTTTTCTTGCCCTTTCTAATCTCATTGATCCCGACAGTCAGAGGAGAGTACCCATGGCGAGCACCACCGTAGCAGCGACAAAATCGGCAGCAACTGCCGCCGGCCGCCGCCTTGATGCATCCTCTGCCCAGCCCCATTCAATGTTTGAAAACAAAGAGGAAAGATGCAACCACATCGCTGCTGCATCCTTGCAAAAAGGAGAAGTGTGACGCCAGCCACCATAACAACACGGTTGCTAGGCCGGGGGGGGGGGGGGGGGGGGAGGGCGACTCCGGCCACCTTGGCTGCAAGGTTCCAGTGTGCCTCTGTGGTGCCTGCAACCCCTGTATTTTTGCAGCAGCACCATTGCTGCGACAACAGTCGTGGCAGGCGGCGATTTGTGCCGCAGCGACGACAATTTGCTACGATGTCCTATTGTGGTGGTGGGGCAGCGACTTCGGCGGTGCTGCATGGCAGCAATGGAGCGAGCTCGCCGGCGCTGCAATGGAGGCGCTCCAGACGCTGCAACGGAGCGCTCACCGGCGTCTCCCAGCTGTGATGCAGCCCACCGGTGCTCCCAACGCTGCAATAGAGCGCTCACCGGAGTCTCCGAGTTGCACTGCAATGGAGCGCTCACCGGAGTCTTCGAGCTGCGATGTAGCTTGCCGACGCTGCAATGGAGCACCCGCCGTCACTGCAATGGAGCGCTCGCCGGCGTTCTCGACGCTGCAATGGAGCGCTCATCGCCAGTCTCAGAGTTGCCATGCAGCTCCGGGGCTACAATGGAGCGCTCGCCCTGCGGTGTCCCGGTGTTGCGTTGAAACGCTAGGTGACAATTCATGGTGTTGTGTTGCAGCACTTTGCCTCCGGCAGCCGCGACCGGCGGCGACCCCGTCGTAGCAACGGGGGGATGGGATGCGTGTTGCTTTGCGGCATCACCGGCGAACGACGACCAATGGATGTCGTGGTCTACTGCATCGCGGCCAAGCGGTGGCCGGCTGCCGATATTGAAGAGGAGCGATGCTGGGTGTGTGCTGCGCGAGAGAGATGCAGGATCCGTGAGAGGCCAAGCGACGGTTGTGATTGTGGGCATCTAACGGCCTCCACGGCGGCTTATGTTCCGCTCAAATCAGTTGGATGATTTGCAGCACACGCCTTTGACTAATTCTTATCTGGGCAAAACAAGCGTTTGTTTTGGTTTGATTTTTCGGCTATATGCTAGATGCTCTAGACTACTGGAAACAAGTTTACTATTGAGCATTGTTTCCCTTCCAAGCCAGCTGACTATCTGTTCGAAATGTTAACTCATTTCAATAGTGAAAATCATTGACCAGAGAGTGCGACAAGGAAGCTATCGAGCTGATGATCTTTCATGCTAGGGCATATAATACCATCGCAGCAACGCGCGGGTATCCTCTATCATCACACATGTCACCTCATCAACTTCACTATATGCATGTATTTATCTCAACATGCACACATGTCATGTCATCAACTGTACTACTTTTATTTATCCCAACATGCATGCATGAAAATGCTACCTATACTACTTCTCTCACTACTAAAAAAGGCTTATAGGTGGGCTCACATTAATGATAGCACAATATAGTGCCTGCGCCTGCCACTGGTAATCAGGAAAATTACTAGTGGCAGGCACAAAACCGTGCCCACCACTACTATTTGCTTACAAGTGGCAGTTGAAAACTTGCGGGTGCTAGTTTGCATCTGCCACTGGTAACATCTGTCCAGATTAGCCGTGGACAATTATTATTAGTGGCAGGCACAAAACGCGTCCATCACTGGTACGGATAGCAATATGTTTCTATCACTGGTATTTTTGGTCCCACAAATATTCTCTCCAAAAGTAGCAGTGGCGGGCATTTATGCTCGTCACTGGTAACTCAAATAGCAGTGGCAGTCGAGGTTTTATGCTTGCCACTGGTAACTTTTTTTGCTCGCCGCTAATAGTAAGTCAGATACTGGTGGCAGGCACTTTTTTGTGTTGGCCACTAGTATCTTTTCTGCCAATCATTTCTTTTGTGAAGTTATGGTTTTAGTGTTTTATAGGTTTAAGCTTACGGACCAAAAAAATCTACATTAAGGATACACATTTAAAATTCCATGTAAGAGTTTGGCCGTTTTTACTATTAATTTCTTGTAGTAGCTATTTTTACATCATTAAATTGATGTCTAGGTATTTAGAGGCTTTTAATATAGCAGACAAACCCGAAATAATGCCAAATTTTGGCATGTCACGTGTTATTGTGTATGTTGAGTATGAAAAAGTTTGAACACTAACTGTGGAAAGAGTGACTGCTTCAATGTAAACCAGTCTATTTCAAATGTCTAGAAATGCATTTAATTGTTTAAATATGTCAAATGGATCCCGGGAAATGCCAAATTTTGACATGATCTCCACTCCTAAAGGGGAGTTGCTAGCGTCGCCTCACTACCCACCAACTCTATATTACGCTCGCGACTATCTTACAGGCGACATTTCGCTCAAGTGCAGCCAATTTGGGCCGGCTCATTTGATGCGTGCATTAACTCAATCAAATCGGCATTAACTCATTCAAATCAAATCTTAATAAAATCTTAACTAAATCGAAACTTTCATTGCCTTCCACTATTCATACCTAAATCAAATCAAATCTTATCAAAACATCAACTATAATCAAAGTTGGTCGACCCATTTGACGCGTGCGCGCGTTTTTTTTCTATGTTTCATTTTTAGATTTCCTTTTTTTCCTATTTCATCTCGGCCGGATGCAGCCATCTCCCCTCCCAAGCATGCTCCAGCACCGTCGTGGTCTCCTTTCTCTTGCTCACCAAACCAGAACATTGATTGTCTCCTTTACGCGTTGCGTCGGCTAACCCTATCTGCCTCTGTCCGTGAAGAAGAGATGGTGCTCCTGTCCGTGCGGGCGATGATGCTACGCTGGCAATGCCAAGGTGGCGTGCAACCTGCTCGACCCTAGGAGAATTGGTGCTGAGGAGGTCGAGTGGCTCGCCGCGGATTGAGGGCGTAGGGGTGCAAGAAGGAGGGGCTAGCCTGGTCGCGAGGTGGCGGATCCAACGCGCAGCGGCGGTGCCAGCCTAGATGTTGCGTGCGTGCGTAATCAGTGTTACCTTCCTAGAAGAGACAGGTCCGCACTGTGGGCTGCTGCTACTGCACCACCCGAAGATGCATTGTTTTTTTTTATTTCTAAAATCATACCAGTGGCCGGCAAAAAAATGACCACCCCAAGTACCTTTTTTTTAGGGACACCCCAAGTACCTTTCCCTATGAGTGCAGGTGAAGATTGACGCCCGCCATTGGTAGTGCGCGCCATCAGTGCTGAGCGCTATATAAGCGGCGGGCCCGTCACAGATGGCATGTAGCAGTGGCAGGAGGTCAGTGACGGGCACTAGTGACAGCCATGCCTGCCTGATGGGCTTTTTGCACCCGCCACTATTAGCCAGTTTTGCAGTAGTGTCTCAACATGCACACATCTCATGTTGTCAATCCCGCCACTTTTATTTCTCTCTACATGGAAAAATACTACTTAATAAAAAATTTATAACTATATACTAATAACCACATACCCGTCTCATATTCAAATTTAAGAAAACCAAGTCTCACAAAAACTTTTGCAACCAAAACCCGTGTGTTCCCATTGCAACGCACAAGGTATTATCTAGGTTCTTATCACTTAGCCACAAACTCTCAGTCTAGCCCAGCCACAATTTGTTGTTGTGTTTAATAAGTTTTTTGAGCCCTCCTAACGCGCGCGAAGGACGGCCGAGGAACAGCAGACGTGCACCCCAACCCTCGCCCCCATGCTTTCTGGGCCGACCATGTGTGGGGCGAGGCGCCGGTTTTTTCTCTTTTTATCTACTTTTTTCTTTTAAAATTTCAAAAAGTGAAGTTTTGAAAAATGTTCATAAATTTGAAGAAATCTTCAGCATTTAAAAACAAATCTGTTTTTTAATTCATGAATCTGAAAAACTTTTAGAATACAAAAATATTCATGAATTTGAAAATCGTTTATGTATTTCAAAAATGTTTATGAATTTGAAATATATTCTAGACCTCAAAAAATGTTTGTAAATTTGAAAAATATTCTTGGATTTCGAAAATGTTCCAATTTTTTTAAATCATGAAATTGAAAAATATTCCCAATTTTCAAAAACGTATTGCGATGTATTCCCTTCGTGTTACACCATCATAGGATCCACCGGTTGTTTCAAAGTTTTTTCAAACCAACCTCTTCACCGGAATAGGATACACCTATTGTTCTAGTGCTTGAACTTCCGGTGAAGAGGTTGAAGTTCAACTTCTCCTCCAACTGTTAGAAATATGCCTTAGAGGCAATAATATTTGTATTATTATATTTTCATATTTTGTGTTATAACTGCTATGATCCTGGAATATGCGATTCAGTGGAAAACTCATATGCACGTGTGGAATGATAAACAATAATTAAAAGGTTCCTCTCGCCTGTAAGACTAGCTCAAGTGTAGTTGGTGATCATGTTTCCTGGAACATAGATTGTCTTTAAGTGTAATGATAGTCCTAAAATAACATTGAGATTATGACATTGGAAGAACGGTCATATTAAATCAACTCAATCTTGTTTGTTATGAATTGAGTTGATATCATCTATATTCAATTGTAATAACACGGAGTGTTAATGTGTGATATTGCTCCTTAGACCATGAGAGTATCATGGTCACTTCTTAATGTACGGTGGGCTTTGGGTTTGCTCAAACGTCACCTCTAACACGGTGATCATAACGAGAACTTACAGGTTCATTGGAAAGTTTGACAAGTGGTCAGATAGCTCGAGAGTGGGATTTGCTCCTGCGACAAGGGAAAGATATTCTTAGGTCCTTCTCGGTATGACGACATCAATCATCGTCTGGCCAGGCACAAGTAATTATGTCACGGGGATGCCGGAACACAATAACAAGAAAGAAGAACAAAACCGGTAACGAGGATTTTGCTATAGTGAGCATGGTGATGACTCAGGAGGATACCGGCACATTTCGGGTTTTTAAAGTATGGCGAAGCAAAGGGAACGTCACATGATAACCAAAGGTTCAATCGAATATCATTCATGTGCTCATAGGGATCGATACAGATGTCCATGGTCCCGTTGTCGGTCATTGAACGAACGGTTTCGTTCATGTCTGTGAGTTACCAAACCTACGGGGTCCCAAGCTTAAGAAATCATGATCTGCTGAGTGTTAATAGGAAAGGAGTGACAAGAATATATTTGTGGAATTTTTCATTAATATTCAGAATAGTTCCAAGAGGATCCGAAAGCGTTTCGGGGTCACTCGAAGGGTTTCGGTGAATATCAGGTAATACCGGGTTGCATCCCCCAAGGAGGCTTTCCCTCCTTGGTGGCATCCCTTCTCTCCCCCTCTAACCTATATATACTTGAGGTATTGGCCATAGTTAAACACACAAGTTTTGGAGCCTTGATATGTCTCCAACGTATCTACTTTTCCAAACACTTTTGCCCTTGTTTTGGACTCTAACTTGCATGATTTGAATGAAACTAACCCGGACTGACGCTGTTTTCAGCAGAACTGGCATGATGTTGTTTTATGTGTAGAAAACAAAAGTTCTTGGAATGTCCTGAAAATCCACGGAGGCATGTTTTGGAAAATATAAAAAATACTGGCGAAAGAATCAAGACCAGGGGGCCCATATCCTGTCCACGAGGGTGGGGGGCATGCCCACCCCCCTGGGCGTGCCCCCTGTCTCGTGGGCCCCCTGAGGCTCCACCGACCTCAACTCCAACTCCATATATTCCGTTTCGCGGAGAAAAAAAATCAGAGAGAAAGTTTCATCGCGTTTTACGATACGGAGCCGCCGCCAAGCCCAAATCTCTCTCGGGAGGGCTAACCTGGAGTTCGTTCGGGGCTCCAGAGAGGGGGATTCATCGCCGTCGTCATCATCAACCATCCTCCATCACCAATGTCATGATGCTCACCGCCGTGCGTGAGTAATTCCATCGTAGGCTTGCTGGACGGTGATGGGTTGGATGAGATTTACCATGTAATCAAGTTAGTTTTGTTAGGGTTTGATCCCTAGTATCCACTATGTTCTCAGATTGATGTTGCTATGACATTGCTATGCTTAATGCTTGTCACTAGGGCCCGAGTGCCATGATTTCAGATCTGAACCTATTATGTTTTCATGAATATATGTGTGTTCTTGATCCTATCTTGCAAGTCTATAGTCACCTATTATGTGTTATGATCCGACAACCCCGAAGTGACAATAATCGGGATACTTCTCGGTGATGACTGTAGTTTGAGGAGTTCATGTATTCACTATGTGCTAATGCTTTGTTCCGGTTCTCTATTAAAAGGAGCCTTAATATCCCTTATTTCCCGCTAGGACCCTGCTAAGGGAGTCCTGGATTAGGGGGTATCCGGACAGCCGGACTGTATACTTTGTCCGGACTGTTGGAGCGTGAGGATACAAGACTCAAGACTCCGTCCCGTGTCGGGATGGGACTCTCCTTTGCGTGGAAGACAAGCTTGGTGATCCGGATATTATATTTACTTCTTTGTAACTGACTCCATGTAAACCCTAGCCCTCTCCGGTGTCTATATAAACCGAAGAGGTTGGTCCTTAGAGGGACGATCACAATCATAATCATCATAGGCTAGCTTCTAGGGTTTAGCCTCTACGATCTCGTGGTAGATCAACACTTGTACTACTCATATCATCAATATCAATCAAGCAGCAAGTAGGGTTTTACCTCCATCGAGAGGGCCCGAACCTGGGTAAACATTGTGTCCCTTGCCTCCTGTTACCATTAGCCTAAGACGCACAGATCAGGACCCCCTACCCGAGATCCGCCAGTTTTGACACCGACATTGGTGCTTTCATCGAGAGTTCCTCTGTGTCCTCGCTGCAAGGCTTGATGGCTCCTTCAATCATCAACAACACGGTCCAGGGTGAGACTTTTCTCCCTGGACAGATCTTTGTGTTCGGCGGCTTCGCACTGCGGGCCAACTCACTTGGCCAACTAGAGCAGATCGACAGCTACGCCCCTGGCCACCAGGTCAGGTTCGGAAATCTAAACTACACGGTAGATATCCGCCGAGACTTGATCTTCAATGGATTCGGGCCTGTGCCGGGAGCACCGGACAGTCACGATGAGCACGACTTAGACCTGCTGTCAGACAATGCTCGGGATATCACCCCTGCAGTAGCCCCGAACCTAAATCTAGAGCAGACTGTGTATCCCAAGGACGGGTGGATGGACTTCGCCCCGCAGGCCGCACACTCATCGGCGGTAGAGCCGAACACATGCCTCAACCCTAAAGAAGCCTGTGACGCCGGATCCCCAGACTCGTATCCGGCTGTAGGTTCCAGTCTGCGCGCTCTCGAGCCCGCCGAGCCTGGTTGGGCTCCGGTGATGGAGTTCACCGCTGCGGATATCTTCCAGCACTCGCCCCTTGGCGATGTGCTGGATTCGTTAAAGTCTCTCTCTTTGTCAGGAGACTCATGGCCGAACTATATTCGGCTCGAGTGGGAAGCAGGCGACGAAGGAATTCGTTGCCCACCCACCACCCACTTCATTGCCACGGTCGATGATCTAACCGACGTGCTTGACTTTGACTCCGAAGACATCGATGGTATGGACGACGATGCAGGAGAAGAACAGGAACCACCGCTCACGGGGCGGTGGACAGCTACCTCCTCATATGATATATATATGGTGGACAATCTGAAGGAAACCAATGGCGGTGAGGCAACGGAGGATAACCCCTCAGGGAAGAAAGCAAAGCATGGGTGTCGTCGACGTCGCTCCAAGCCCCACCACAGCAATACCGGCACAGGAGACGAAAACAATCCGGATGGTGCCGAAGAGGAATACAACCCTGATCAGCCTGCCTTCGAGCAGGCCGAGCAGGAAGATGGGCAGGTCAGCATAGACGAACATGTGGTGGACGGATATTCGGAGGAGGACAACTACATGCCCCTCTCCGAAGACGAGGTTAGCCTCGGCGACGACAAGTTTGGCATGCCTGAGGACCCCGTGGAGCAGGAGCGCTTTAAGCGCCGGCTCATGGCCACTATGAGGAGCCTGAAAAAGAAGCAACAACAACTCCAAGCTGATCAAGACCTTCTCACAGACAGATGGACTGAAGTCCTGGCAGCCGAGGAATATGGACTCGAGCGCCACACGGCTGACCGGCCACCTCGTGGCCGGGTAAAATGGCATATCAGCCCGAATACCAGCCCGCACCCCCACGCCAATACACTACGGCCCGGGGCAATAGGCAAGACCTGCAAGATATACTGGAAAACAAAGCAGGACAGCCAAGATCGATCTACGGATCGCGGGGGCGCGCCCCAACATGTGACGATGACCGTCATGCCGGATACACTATCAACAAGTCCGGTCGGGCCGAATACAGCCACCCAGACCCATTCGAACTGCGTAGCCACATAGCCCGGCACAGAGGCGCCGCACACCCCCTCTGCTTAAGTGACAAAGTGATGGATCATGAATTCCCAGAAGGGTTCAAACCCGTAAACATCGAATCATACGATGGCACAACAGACCCCGCAGTATGGATCAAAGATTTCCTTCTCCACATTCACATGGCCCGCGGAGACGACCTACACGCCATCAAGTATCTTCCCCTTAAGCTCAAAGGACCCGCCCGCCATTGGCTAAACAGCCTGCCCGCAAATTCCATTGGCAGTTGGGAAAACCTGGAAGACGCGTTCCTCGACAACTTCCAGGGCACATACCTCCGACCACCGGACGCCGATGACTTGAACCACATTACTCAACAGCCCGGAGAGTCAGACAGGAAATTCTGGACTCGGTTCCTAACTAAAAAGAACCAAATAGTCGACTATCCGGACGCCGAAGCCCTGACGGCCTTTAAGCATAATATCTGTGACGAGTGGCTTGCCCGACACATCGGCTAGGAAAAACCCAAGTCCATGGCAGCACTCATGACACTAATGACCCGCTTTTGCGTGGGCGAGGACAGCTGGTTGACTTGCAGTAGCACCACGCCACATTCCGGCACCTCAGATGTCCGCGACAATAACGGCAAGCCACGGCGCAACAGACATAAGCGACAGAACAACGACGACAACGCTGAAGACACGACAGTCAACGCCGGATTCAACGGATCCAAATCCGGTCAGCGGAAAAAGCCGTTCAAAAGAAATAATCAGGGACCGTCCAGTCTGGACCGCATACTAGAATGCTTGTGCCAAATTCATGGCACCCGGACAAGCTAGCAAACCACACTCATAGAGACTGCTGGGTGTTCAAACAGGCCGGTAAAATAAACACCGAAAACAAGGACAAAGGGCTGCACAGCGACGATGACGAGGAGCCCCAGCGTCCGAACACGGGGGGGGGGGGGGACAGAAGAAATTTCCTCCCCAGGTGAAAATGGTCAACATGATCTACGCCACCCACATTCCCAAACGGGAACGGAAGCAAGCTGTCGGTGTCAAAACCGGTGGATCTTGGGTAGGGGGTCCCGAACTATGCGTCTAGGCGGATGGTAATAGGAGACAAGGGACACGATGTTTTACCCAGGTTCGGGCCCTCTTGCTGGAGGTAAAACCCTACGTCCTGCTTGATTAATATTAATGATGTGTGTTACAAGAGTAGATCTACCACGAGATCAAGGAGGCTAAACCCTAGAAGCTAGCCTATGGTATGATTATTGTTCGTCCTACGGACTAAAGCCATCCGGTTTATATAGACACCGGAGAGGGCTAGGGTTACATAGAGTCGGTTACAATGGTAGGAGATATACATATCCGTATCGCCAAGCTTGCCTTCCACGCCAAGGAAAGTCCCATCTGGACACGGGACGAAGTCTTCAATCTTGTATCTTCATAGTCTTGGAGTCCGGCCGATGATGATAGTTCGGCTATCCGGACACCCCCTAGTCCAGGACTCCCTCAGTAGCCCCTGAACCAGGCTTCAATGACGACGAGTCCGGCGCGCATATTGTCTTCGGCATTGCAAGGCGGGTTCCTCCTCCGAATAATTTATAGAAGATTGTGAACACCAGGATAGTGTCCGGCTCTGCAAAATAAATTCCACGTACCACCGTAGAGAGAATAATATTACACAAGTTCAATCTGCTGACGTATTTGTGGCGTGACGTCACACCACTACCAAGCCTTTACTAGAATTGTTTTTATTGTACCACCTCAGCGCGTTTAGCGAAGCGGTTTCCTTGGCACGTCTTGTCGAAGCAGAGATCGTGTTCCCCTTATTCCGGGATTCCCATTAATACGGACGTGGGTAACCCAACCGCGCCCGTTGCCGCGCCTCCTCCATCGAAGGCGGGTTCCAAACGGTCACGGGGACGGCTCTTGGTATTCTCCCTCTTTATAATGAGACCAAGGCCCGTTCTTTTTCTTCAATCCTCAATCGAATCCGCCTCTCGCCCCAAGTTCCAACACCCAGGGCTCCAGATTCGGGTACTTTCGACCTTCGACAATGTCCGGCTCCGACCTACGAGGCCGGTGGATGCCCTCTTCCGTCACGGAAGAGGACGTGCTAAAGCTGAGAGACGCCAGGTACTTGACCTACGAGATTTCGCATAGGTTGCCTGCCCGAGGGCAAGTTATTCCTACTCCCGAGCCCGGCGAGAGCGTCGTGTTCGTGTCTCACCTCCGTCGGGGTTTAGGCTTCCCGATGGATCCCTTCGTGAGGGGGCTCATGTTTTACTATGGGCTGGAATTCCATGACTTGGCTCCGGAGTCCATCCTCCACATCTCATCATTCATTGTCGTCTGCGAAGCCTTCCTCCGCACTACCCCTCACTTCGGCTTGTGGCTCAAAACCTTCAACGTGGAGCCGAAGATGATTGAGGGGCGTCAGGCAGAGTGCGGCGGGGCGGTTATAAGCAAGAGGGCCGATGCTCCATGGCCCGAGGGCTCTTTTCAGGAGGAGCTCGGCTTGTGGCAACAGGAGTGGTTCTATATCACCGCTCCCAGGGGCAGCAGGCAGAGGCCGCCGCCCGTCTTCCGCTCGGGCCCTCCACAACGGCTGACGTCATGGGTCAACAAGGGGCTTAACTGGGGGCCGTCCAAAGACGTACCCCTGTTGCAGGACCGGATTCGAGGCCTCCAAGAAAGGGAGATTAATCTGGTCGTAGTGGCACAGGTTATGCTGATTCGGCGCCTTCTGCCCTGCAAACGTCGCCCCCTCCGCCTGTGGGAATTTAATCCGGAGGGGCCACGAGCTCTCCAACACTTCATGGGTTTGACACCCGCGGAGATGTACAAACTGTTCTTCGGATCGCAAGAGATGCGTCCGGACTTGACCGAGGACGCTGGCCTAAGCTGCAATCGCCCGGATACTCAAGTAAGTAGCCCTGTGTCCGGACATATTGTCCATTTATTTATCATGGGTTTGCCGTTTAACCAGCTATCCCTTGGACAGGAGTGGATAGCGCAAGCAAAACTGATACGGTGTCCGGCCCCCCTCCCTGAGACCACGCCGGATCCCGTGTTAGTCAAAATGTTGGAGGTTGCGCCTTCAGAGGAGGGCGAAGGGGGGCACAGGGAAACTACCACCTCTGCCAAGGAGGCTTTCAGTAAGGGGGGAATCGAGAGTCCCTCCTTCCAGGGGGAGAAGAGGACCGCTTCCGAAGACCCGGAGGCCAAGGCCTCAAAGCGGGGAAAGAAATCTGCACCGGAAGGTCCTGTGCCGGGAAGAGCCCCGGCCGCACTGTCTCCTCAGAGGAATCAGCCCTCCAGCGAGCCGTAAGTAAAAAGGGGGGATTTTGTAATAGGGGACACCCCTGCTTTATTTCTAAGGGTAACCGAAGTTTTCACCTTGTAGTTCGGATCTCAGCCCATCTCAGCAGAGCTCATCTTCGGGGGACCTTCGTCCGGAGATGATGGAGAGCGAAACGCCTCCATCTGCCGCCCCGTCGGGCGGGGCGGACGACCCTGAGGTGTCGTCACGGAGGGTCTCCCCGAGTCCGGCGGGGCCGGGGAGTTCGGCACCCATTGGAGTACGGCCGGTGGAGCTGCAGGATTTGCTCAAGAGGGCGTCTATCTCAGAAGATCACCGCACATTAATGAGTACGGTGATTGAAAGGATCTCATCCGCCGAGAGCGGGTTGTATGAGGCCGTCGGAAGTTTGCTGACGGGGTTTGAGGTACGCAAAAAATGACATACCTTTTGACAGTTTTGCACATGGAGTGCGCCCTGTATAGATAGTAGCCCCTGAGACTTGGTATGCTGTCGAAAGCGACAGCGTGCCGAGGATCATAATCTCAGTTATAGAATGTCGCCTTTCCTATGCAGTTGGCGGAACGTTCGGTGGCCAGCCGGACTGATGGAGTTGCCGAGCTGAAGAGGCAACTCGATGTTGCGGATGCGGACATCGCGCTGGTCAATAAACGACTTAATGAGTCACAGGGTAGGTGGTTGCTCCGCGGTTGCCTAGTAAGGGAGCTGATGCCCGTTCCTTACAATTTGTATGCTTGATGCAGATGGTGCCGCTGCTGTGGAAGACCTTCGAGCAGAGCTTGCTCGAGCCAAGGAGCAAGCCAGGAAAAGTGATGCGGCTGCCTCGAAGGCAGCGGAAGAGCTAAAAGCCGAAAAGGCTGCTCACTGCCGAAGCAGGGAGGAGATGGCCGGAATGGCCGTGAAATTAAAAGATGCTGCCGACCGCTATGAGGTTCTTGAAAGAGAACGCCGAGCGGAGCAAGAGGACCTGAAGAAGGCCGCCGCCGAAGCCAAGGATGCCCGTAGTGCGATGCGGGCTATGAAGGAGGAACTGCGTCAGGCCGGAGACATTGCGGCTGGAAAGCCCTTTATGCTGCGTAGGAAGTTCACGGATCCGAAGTATGCTCAGCTGGGCCGATTGTGCGGTGCGGAGGATCCTTATCTGGATTTGGCGGCGAGTGCGGCGGACGCAGTCGTGCACTTCCGAAGCCAGAAGGATCACGAAATGGAAGAGCTTTTCTGGTCTCAATTCCATAGTCCGGAGCGTCCACTTCCGTTGAGTGATCGGCTGGTTGAGTGGGCTGAGCTGAATAGATTGTCCGGACTTGCCATGACGGATGTGGTCGCTCATCTGTGGCCGGAAAGGACCAAGCCTGAGAGTTATTTTGGCTTGTTGCAGCAATTCCTTGGGGCGGTGCCGCATATCAAGGCGATGAAGCGGTCGGCATGCATAGAAGGTGCACGGATGGCTCTCGCCCGTGTGAAGACATACTGGGCGGAGATGGATGCCACCGCTGTTGCATCCCGGGGTTCGGACAAAAGCCGATTACCCGCCGAGCACTATTTTGAGGAAGTCCTGCAGGGCGCTCGTTTAATAGAGTCGCAGTGCTCGAAAGATGTTATGTTTAAATGACATGTATGATTTCTGAGATCATGTTTATAATGCAACGGCTTTTTATACTTGTGCGTTCAAGTATTGAACTATCTCCTGTGCGGCAGTATATGTATAAATAACCTGAAAGATGGCAGTCTTTGGCTTCAGCCCCCACGCACATGGTGCGGGGGTGTTTGCAAAAAAAGCGCTTTTTCACACTTAATCCAACGTCTTGGTCCTTTGAAGGAGGTGATAGCATAGCAAACTAGGCAACCGGACTATAATGCTTTATCACTTTCACTTAGCCATAGGAGCTCGATGGTGGGGCTACTATATAGCCCCTAGAGGCACCGCGCTCTCCGAACTCGGGGCGCGTATGTGCCTGACCGGGAAGCGGTCCTTCGTCAAAGCGGAGGGATTCTAAACATTCCAATAGTCGATCGAGTGGTTGACCAGTCTCTCGCTATATCATGACAGTCAGTTTTCGGCTTTCTCTACTAAGGTGCTCGCCCGGCCGAACCGGGGCACAATCGCAGTAGTTCTCCTGGTGCCGCGTTAGCCGATGGAGCGGAACGTAAGGCAGCAAAACACAGGAGCCGGGCAAACCCAACATTTGACCAAAGACATGATTCGGAGCTGATGCATATAAGGCCTAACTCGAGACGCCGAACACTCCCTGAGGTGTTCGGTCTTTATGATACCGGGCAGAACAATGCCCTAAGCCCCTAGTGTCCAGGTACAGGCGGGAACTTCTGACGCGGCCGATGCCAAAACGCCAGCCTCCTCCTCGGTTATGGTAGGAAACCAGGGGATGTGTATCAACAAGAGACAGTAAGAAAGGTTTACGCAGGGTCTTAATCTGAAAAGAATCCTTGCAACGGGTCCCTGCTGCACGTCTGCGCCTGTGTCTCCGTTGTGCTGTATCCTGGACGGGTGTAGCACGTGCTTCATCTGTAAAAGAGAAGGACTTAGTTTGGAAGAAATATCGTGCAAAAGATGTATTTAAAATAAAGTATAATTTGGAAGATGAATAAAGTTGAGCTTTATTGGCTCTCATCGTTTATACGCGCGGCCCCTTGTAAAGGGGTATGCGGCTGGGAAGCCCCTTGTTTATTTACGCCGGACTCGCCTAACCGTGTCCGAGGTCTGAATGACCTGTTTTTAGGGGCTTTGACCTGCAAGGTCGGATTAGTGTGTGGCTGTCAAGGCAGTCTCACGTTCTCCGTGGTCGAGGAACACTCGGAGTTACTCTTTAATGAGATTATGCCGCGTGGACCGGGCATTTTAAGCGTAAGAGACGCGTAATGTGGTATTGCGTTAAAGCGGGCGAAAGCTTCGCGTCCCAGTAGTGCTTGAGGGCCACTGTTAAATGGGGCGATATGGAGAGTGAGCTTTTCGCGACGGAGGTTGTCGGATGAACCGAACACAACCTCTAGTGGTACAGAGCCTGTACAATTGGCTTAAAGGCCTGGCGTCGCTCCTTTGAAGGAAGTGCTGCTACGGTGAATTTTGGTAGGGTCTATCCCCATTCTGCGGACGGTGTCCTGGTATGGCAGGTGCCGCACTGTGTTTTCGTGTTATCACATGAAGTGAGTTCACTGTTTTGACTTCTAGTGGGAAAGTCTTCTGTTTTCCGGCGTGCTGCTTGTGGGGTTCGTCGTCGTCTTCGCTTGGTGTGTCGAGCCCCTTGCGTTCGGCGTTAAGTCGGCCGGACTGCTTGAAGACCCAACAATCCCTGTGGGTATGGTTTGCAGGCTTCCCGGGGGTACTATGTATTTGACATAGTCTATCCAGAATTTTGTTTAGGTTGGATAGCTCGTCACTGTTGTCCTTGAGGGGCAGTGTTTTATTGTTCGGCCGAGAGCTTTTGAATCCGGCGTTGACCGCCGTGCTATTTGGGCCATTTTCCTTATTCCGGCGCTGATCTTTTCTGCGTCGTGATTTCCCATTTCCATCCCTGACTTCGGATGTACTCGGGTCGCTGGTGCTGCATCTAGCCAGCCAGCTGTCTTCCCCCGCGCAAAAGCGGGTCATGAGGCTTGTTAGTGCGGCCATTGTTCTTGGTTTTTCCTGGCCGAGGTGTCTGGCGAGCCATTCGTCTCGGACGTTGTGCTTAAAGGCTGCTAAGGCTTCGGCGTCCGGACAATCGACTATTTGGTTCTTTTTGGTGAGGAACCTGTTCTAGAATTTGCGTGCTGACTCTCCGGGCTGTTGAGTTATGTGACTTAAATCGTCTGCATCCGGAGGGCGGACATAAGTCCCCTGAAAATTTGCTCAAAACGCATCCTCGAGCTCTTCCCAACTTCCAATGGTATTTTCTGGGAGGCTTTTGAGCCAATGCTGAGCTGGCCCTTTGAGCTTGAGGGGTAGGTATTTTATGGCATGGTGATCGTCTCCTCTGGCCATATGTATGTGTAGGATATAATCCTCAATCCAGACTCCGAGGTATGTTGTTCCGTCATATGCCTCTATGTTTACGGGTTTGAATCCCGCTGGAAATTCATGATCCAGTACCTCGTCGGTGAAACATAGTGGGTGTGCGGCGCCCCTGTATTCGGGTGTGCCGTTGTCTTCAAACACTCGGCGGGTTGTGTTGCTTCCTGGAGTCTTCTTTTTTGGCCCATAGATAGACCTGACCGGGTCATCCTTTTTCCGAGGATCTTTATGCTGATCGTGTGCCGGCTTGTGTGTGGCGCCCCTTGCTGCTCTTAGCCTGTCATCTGGTCATCTATCTGGCCAGGCGGCCTCTTTCTTTTTTGACTGCGGGGGCTCTAAGGCCTCCTCGTCAAATTCGGGCAACAGCTTGCGCTTCGGGTAGCTCTTTGCCTGGTGACTAGCGCCATATTTATCTGTGGTATTGAGTACTTTGATCCATCTCATCCTGAGTGCGTCCTCCGCTATTTTGAGCTTCCGCTTTTGCTTCTTCAAACTTCTTGCAGTGGCGACGAGCCTCTTATGAAGGTTCTTATGCTCTGGTGATGTGTTCGGCGTGAGATCGTCTAGCCTCTTGTTTTCGCCGGGGATGGGTTGCTTGTCCAGTTCATCATGTTCGAATGGTTGCTTGGTGGCATGTTCGCCGTCCACTGCTTTGCCCTGCTCTAGGGCCGGGTCCGTATGGGTGCCGTTTTTATCGAGGCGGGACTTCGGACGGTGCTTGCGTCGCCGTTTTGGTTGTTTGTTGGGGGAGTTGTCCTTCGCCACGTCCCGTTGTTCCTCATTATCGCTTCCTTTTGGTGTATCCACCATGTATACGTCGTGAGTTGGGGTGGCTTTCCAGTGCCTGATAGGCGCTGGTTCTTGGTCGTCTCCGGCATCGTCGTCCATACCGTCGATGTCTTCGGAGTCGAAGTCTAGCATGTCGGTTAGATCGTCGACAGTGGATACTAAGTGGGTGGTGGGTGGGCGTTGAATTTCTTCGTTGTCCGCATCCCAATCGTCCTGACTGCAGTCTGGCCAGGGCTCTCCTGATAACGAGAGATACTTTAGCGGACTCAAGATGTCGCCGAAAGGTGAGTGTTGAAAGATGTCCGCAGCGGTGAACTCCATGATCGGCGCCCAACCGGATTCGATTGGAGGGGGCGCGGGAGGCTCGGAGTCCGGCGAGGAGTCCAGCACCTCGGGGTCACGGGCTTCATGAGGGACAAGATCAGTGTTCGGCTCTATCACCATAGAGGTTGCAGCCCCCGAGGCGGTGTCTAGCCATCCGTCCTCGATCTGCGCAGCCGGCTCCGAATTGAAGATCAGAGCGGACTCGAGTGCGGCCTCCGGGATACTGTCCGGCTGCAGAGCTAAATCATGCTCGTCGTGACAGTGCGGCACGCTTGGCTGTGGCTCGAATCCATCGAGGATCAAGTTCCCGCGGATGTCAGCCGTGAAGTTCAAACTTCCAAATCTGACCTGACGGCCAGGGGCGTAGCTTTCGATCTGCTCCAGATGGCCAAGCGAATTGGCCCGCAGTGCAAAGCCGCCGAATACGAAGATCTGTCTGGGGAGGTAGGTCTCACCCTGGACCGCGTCGTTGTTGATGATTGAATAAGCCATCGAGCCTATCGGTGACGACACAGAGGAACTCTCAACGAGAGCACCAATGTCGGTGTCAAAACCGGCGGATCTCGGGTAGGGGGTCCCGAACTGTGTGTCTAGGCGGATGGTAACAGGGGACAAGGGACACGATGTTTTACCCAGGTCCGGGCCCTCTTGATGGAGGTAAAACCCTACGTCCTGCTTGATTAATATTGATGATGTGTGTTACAAGAGTAGATCTACCACGAGATCAAGGAGGCTAAACCCTAGAAGCTAGCCTATGGTATGATTGTTGTTCGTCCTACGGACTAAAGCCATCCGGTTTATATAGACACCGGAGAGGGCTAAGGTTACATAGAGTCGGTTACAATGGTAGGAGATCTACATATCCGTATCGCCAAGCTTGCCTTCCACACCAAGGAAAGTCCCATCCGGACACGGGACGAAGTATTCAATCTTGTATCTTCATAGTCTTGGAGTCCGGCCGATGATGATAGTTCGGCTATCCGGACACCCCCTAGTCCAGGACTCCCTCACAAGCACTACGGGACGTCTATGCGATGGAGCCAGTCGCCCCAAAATTCAACCCATGGTCAGCCTGTCCGATCACCTTTGATCGTAGGGATCACCCTACCAGCATCCGTCACGGCGGTTTAGCCGCATTGGTCCTAGACCCAATCATCGACGGACTTCACCTCACGCGAGTCCTTATGGACGGCGGCAGCAGCCTGAACCTGCTTTATCAGGACACGGTGCACAAAATGGGCATCGACCCTTCAAGGATCAAGCCCACCAAAACCACCATTAAGGGTGTAATTCCGGGAGTAGAGGTCCGTTGCACAGGCTCAATAACATTGGAAGTGGTCTTCGGATCTCTGGATAACTTCCGAAGCGAAGAGTTAATTATTGATATTGTCCCTTTCCGTAGTGGTTACCATGCACTGCTTGGACGAACTGCATTCGCTAGATTCAATGCGGTACCACACTATGCATACCTCAAGCTCAAGATGCCAGGACCACGCGGGGTCATAACAGTCAACGGAAACATGGACCGCTCTCTCTGTACAGAAGAACATACTCCAGCCCTCGCGGCGTAAGTACAATGCGGCCTTCTCCGACAAACCACCCATCCGGTGACGACAACCTCGAACACCGTCAAGCGAGTCCGGAGCACCCCGCAACAGGATCACCAGGCATGCCAAGAGCGCGACTAGCAGTCCGGCCTCCGCTCAAGCCCCATCAAAGCAGCATTCGTGCCATGTATACACAATTACGCACTCAAAATACCATGGGCACAGGCGGAGGCGCAACAGTGACTCAGTTAACAGTGCGGTATGACCGCAACATACCTTCATAACCCCCCCTTTTTATCTTTCAGGACACTGCTTTAGGGCAGCCTCTTCAGAAGAGCTAGATTGTCGGACTTACACAGGAGAGAAAACCAAGGAGGCGATAGGCTTTGCTCACAAAGGAAATACCCAGGTGGAATCCGTTCACGATCGTTATACATGTTTTATATACCTACATGCAGCCTGCCCTTGGATAGGACATGTTAAATAGTCCTATTTACTTCTGCTTAACCGCACTCATTGTAAACATACGCTTAAACATAGTATTCATCAATGGGAGATAATATATAGTGTCAGCTTATTATTCCTATTTGCACATTTTTCTATAAATGTTTATTCAATATTGCATCCGTACAACTTGGTACGTTCAGTTTGCCAGGGGCTTCTTATGGCGCCCCATAATACGGCAAGACAAGTCCGAACACTTTCAACAGTATGGCACCCTGAACTTATAGCACTATATGCATCAGCTCCGAATCATGTCTTGGGTCAATAGTTGGGTTTGCCCGGCTCCTTTGTTTTGGTACCTTACGTTCCATTATATCGGCTAAGGTAGCGCAGGGAGAACTACTGCGAGTGTGCCCCGATTCTTCCAGACGAGCACCTCAGTAGAGAAAGCCAAAAACTGACCGGCATGATGCGGCGAGAGCTGGTCGCTGTTCGAGAGGTCTTAAAATCCTTAAAGATTTTTTCCGCTTTAGGCGAGGAATCGGCTTCGTCCGATTTAGGCGTATATAGTGCCCCAATTCGGCTTTCCGAATTCCAGGGGCTTCACCGAAATTTAAAATTATAGACTTCTATGGCTAAGTGAAAGTTATAAAGCCGCATAGTCCGATTGCCTTGTTCGCTGCGCCGGACACCTCCTTAAGGGACCAAAAATTTGGATAAAGAGTGTCCGGGTTTTTCCAGGAACACCCCGGTACTAGCTACGTGGGGATGGAAGCCGACGACTGGCCTACTTTCAGAATTCTATAAACAGCCGCATAGAAGGTAATAATTTAAATCAAAAAGCGCTATATAGCGCAAGTAACTTCGTCTTTATATTACAACAACGACAGAGTACATTTACTCAAGGATCGTGTCCTTGGTACATTCATCAGCCACAAGACGAGCGCCTTTCATCACGCCATCATAATATTTTTCGGGACAGCGATGCGCCTTGCCCTCCGGCGGCCCGTCCTTCACCAGCTTCTCCGCATCCAGCTTGCCCCAATGTACCTTCGCACGGGCAAAGGCCCGACGGGCAACCTCAATGCAAACGGACTGCTTGATCACCTCCAGCTGCGGACATGCATTTACCATCCGCTTTATCAGGCCGAAGTAGCTGGCAGGCAAGGGCTCACCAGGCCACATCCGGACTATGAAATTTTTCATAGCCACTTCGGCCGCCCTGTGGAGTTCCACCAACTGCTTTAGCTGGTCCCTCAAAGGCACCAGGTGTTCGGCTCCAGCATACTGGGACCAGAACAGCTTCTCCATTGAGCTCCCCTCCTTGGCACGGTAGAACTCCGCGGCATCAGAGATGCTACATGGCAGATCTGCGAATGCCCCTGGAGAGCTCCGAATCCAGGTAAGTAAAAGAAATGTCTCCTCCACATGCTTGCTTTGCATAAAGAATGTCTTACCCGCCGCTATCTTCTTGGCCGCCTGGATTTCCTACTGTGCCTTTTCGGCTTCGGCCTTGGCATCTTTCACTCTCGCAAGGGCCTTCGCAAGCTCAGTCTCTTTCATCTTAAGATCATGCTCCAAGGACTCGAACTTCTTGCCGAGCTCCTGGAGCTCTTACTGTACCTCGCCCACTCTAGCATCTTGCTTCTCGCGCTCCTTGCGCTCCAGGGCCGCCTTGTCTTCGGCCTTGGACAACGCTTTCTTCAGAGACGCCACTTCGGTGGTGGCCCCTATTATAAAGTCACGACGCTTTGTCGTTAGAATAACCAATTTTGTCTATCCTTTATTATATGCGAACGGGGAATCACAAACCTTTGTTCTCTTTGAGCTGCCTCTTCGTGAGGCCGAGCTCTCTCTGCGCCTGCTCCAGGTCCTGTTTGAGTCCGGCGACCTCGGCCGTGCGTACAGCAACGGCAAGCAGACTGCCTGCTTATCCATAGGCACACCTACTATTAGACTCCTGCGGATTTTAATTGACCCTCCGTTTGGCTCTTCTTTCTGAACACCAAACAGAGTATCAGGGGCTACTACCTATCGGGTGATAATTTCACACATTTTTATTACTTACCTCAAAGCCCGTCAGGAGGCTGGTGCAGGCTTCGGTTAGTCCGCTCTTGGCAGAGAGAACCTTCTAAATCACCGCACTCATAAGAGTACGGTGCTCTTCATCCATGGAAGCGCCACGAAGCTCTTCCATCAGACTATCCAACGCCTCTGGCGTAACAGAAGTCATCGGCATGGACGGCTCGCCCTCCCTAGAGAGGGGCCCCCTACCCGAATCCAGAACCATCAAAGGTTCCGACACCGTATCCGGCTGAGAGCCCGGCTTGTTGCGGCTCTCATCGGCACGATCTGCGGGGATCCTGTACCCCGTGTGCCTGGCGTCTGGAATTCCGCCTTGGGGCATCTCCAGAGTCACCTCCCCCTGCTCTGGGAGCCTTTGGGACAACACCTCTGTGTCATCCGCAGGCCGAGGAGTAGTGGCCGTCGGGAGTGAGTTCATCGCTGAATCACTCAAAGACCCATCTGAAGATGATACCTTGGGATGGACCCTGGCCGGACTGCATATATATATTCGGTGTCATAACAAGACTATGAAGCGAAGTCACACTAAAATACAACAGGGTGCGGATACTTATGACCTGGCTAGGGGCTTCCCCCTGGGCAGCCACCCCTCCTCGCTATAGGCGGCAGTGGTGGAGTAATCCGGAAGGGGCGCCTTTCCCTTCTTGGGCGTCCTAGCCTCCCCCTCCGGGGTGGCCTTCCTCTTCTTCTCCTCCCCAGTACGGGGAGGCAGAGTTTCTTCGTGTTCCCCCCGCCTCCGTGGGAGGAATCTGCCTCGTCGTCTTTGGACGACGAGGGTATAACGGCCTTGCACCGGGGACCCTTCTCGGTCCCCTGGCCCGCCTTCTTAGGCCCCCCATCCTCTCAGGATGGGGCGTCCTCTTCCTCTTCTTCCTCCCCTTCAGGGGATGAGTGTGCCTCGTCGTCTTCAGACGAGGCTTCCGGTACAACCTTACGCCGGAGACCCTCCCTGGTCCCCGGGGCCTTCTTTTCGGCCTTCTTCTCCGGTGCCTTGTAGGGCACCGGGACTGGCATCTCCGTTAGGAGAGCATCTGTTGGGCCTTCTGGCAGTGGAGCCGGACAGTCAATCCGCTCCACCGTCTCCACATACTCCTAATCAAATACACACAACAACTTAAGATTCCCCCATGAGTACATTGGGAAGAACTGAATCCGGTGGTAGTCAAAAAAACTCACCGGACGGGGGAGCCGCGGCGTGAAGTCCGCGATCCTCAGATGTGGGAGGAGGTACTTCGGAGGCCTTGAACAGCGCCTTCCAGGCGCCTTTGTGCGTCATGCCGTAGAGCTTTTGAAGCGTCTGGTGTTCAGCCGGGACGAACTCCCACAGATTAAAAGCCCGTCTTTGGCATGGAAGAATCCGGCGGACAAGAATGACCTGGACCATGTTGACGAGCTTGATTTTCTTGTCCTTCATATTCTTGATGTAGTTCTGGAGTTCGGTCAGCTCCACAGGTTCGCCCCAGGCCAGGCCCTTCCTTTCCCAGGAGGTGAGCCGCATGGGGGCCCCGGATCGGAATTCGGGGGCCGCCGCCCAATTGGCGTCGCGCGGCTCGGTGATGTAGAACCACCCCGATTGCCACCCTTTCACGGTCTTTGCGGAGGAGCCGTCAAGCCAGGTGACGTGGGGCATCTTGCCCACCATGGCGCCTCTGCACTCCGCTTGCTGGCCGCTCACGATCTTCGGCTTCACGCAAAAGATTCATAGCCACAGGCCAAAGTGAAGCCTGATGCGGAGGAAGGCCTCACACACGACGATAAACACCGAGATGTTGAGGACGAAATTTGGGGCTAGATCGTGGAAATCTAGCCCGTAGTAGAACATGAGCCCACGGACGAAGGGATGAAGTGGAAATCCCAGTCCATGCATAAAGTGGGAGAGAAATACGACACTCTCATGGGGTTCCGGAGTGGGAGTGACCTGCCCTTTGTCCGGCAGTCGGTGCGCGATGTCTGCGGCCAAGTACCCGGCCGCCCGGAGCTTCGCAATATGCTCCTCCTTCACGATGGAGGCCACCCACTTGCCTCCTGCTCCGGACATGTTTGGCTATGCGGAGAAAGTGTGAACCAGGGCGCTGGAGCTCGAGGGTGTGGGAATGGGTAAGCAGAGTAAGAAGAAGGCGTGGGTGAAAATGGGGAATCATTATCCCTTTATAGAGGCGACGGACGATGCGCCTCCCCACCTTCCCGTTGAGAATCGCTTGTTTCCCAAACGCCACGATTGATTGCGCGGTTGAGTTACCCATACCCGTATTGATGGAAATCCCGTGATAAGGGGACATGATCTCTGCTGTGACAAGACGTGCCAAGGAAACTGCCTCGCAATATGCGCTATGGCTGGTTGTGGGAAAATGGTTCGATTAATAACCCGACCGTAGTGTCATGTCAGTTTGTCTAAAGTTTTCAGCAGGTTATATTTGTGAAATATCATTCTCTCTACGGTGGTGTATGAAGATCATCTTGCAGATCCGGACACGGTCTACGTGTTCGATAATTATTTTGGAGTATTCGGAGATGGAACCCGCCTTGCAATGTTGAAGACAAAACTGCGCGCCAGACTCATCGCATTGAAGCTTGGTTCAGGGGCTACTGAGGGAGTTCTGGATTAGGGGGTATCCGGACAGCCGAACTGTATACTTTGTCCGGACGGTTGGAGCGTGAGGATACAAGACTCAAGACTCCGTCCCGTGTCCGGATGGGACTCTCCTTTGCGTGGAAGACAAGCTTGGCGATCTAGATATTATATTTCCTTCTTTGTAACCGACTCCATGTAAACCCTAGCCCTCTCCGGTGTCTATATAAACCAGAGAGGTTGGTCCTTAGAGGGTCGATCACAATCATAATCATCATATGCTAGCTTCTAGGTTTTAGCCTCTACGATCTCGTGGTAGATCAACTCTTGTAGTACTCATATCATCAATATCAATCAAGCAGGAAGTAGGGTTTTACCTCCATCGAGAGGGCCCGAACCTGGGTAAACATTGTGTCCCTTGCCTCCTATTACCATTAGCTTAAGACGCACAGATTGGGACCCCCTACCCGAGATCCGCCGGTTTTGACACCGACACCCGCTGCCATGGGAGGGTAGGACAAAAGATGGCATGCAAGTTCTTTTCCATAAGCACGTATGACTATATTCAAAATACATGCCTACATTACATTGATGAACTGGAGCTAGTTCTGTGTCAACCTATGTTATAGCTATTACATGAGGAATCGCATCCGACATAATTATCCATCACTGATCCAATGCCTACGAGCTTTTCACATCTTGTACTTCGCTTATTTACTTTTCCGTTGCTATTGTTACAATCACTACAGAACCCAAAAATATTACTTTTGCTACCGTTACCTTTATTATCATACTACTTTGCTACTAAATACTTTGTTGTAGATACTAAGTTATCCAGGTGTGGTTGAATTGACAACTCAACTGCTAATACTCAATAATATTCTTTGGCTCCCCTTGTGTCGAATCAATAAATTTGGGTTGAATACTTTACCCTCGAAAGTTGTTGTGATCCCCTACACTTGTGGGTTATCAAGACTAATTTCTGGCGCCGTTGCCGGTGAGCATAGCTCTATTCTTTGAGTCACTTGGGATTTATATTTTTTGATCACTATGAGGAACTTGAAAGACGAAAGAACCAAGAATTTCCCCTCAACTACGAGGGGAGGTAAGGAACTGCCATCTAGCTCTGCACTAGATTCTCCTTCTGTTATTAGTAAGCTTGCGACACCTACTGCTATGAATTCTGATATGTCACATGTTATTGATGATGCCACTTCTGCTATGCATGATACTTATGATGAAACTACTTCTGTGTGTGATACTACTTTGCCATTAGGTGAATTTCTTGATGAACAACTTGCTAGGGCTAGAGAGAATGAAATTATTGAAGATGCTATTATTGATGATAGTGATGATGAAAGTTCTCCCCCTGATTATGAATTACCTATTGTTCCTGAGGGTTATGTTATGGAAGAGGAAGCTGCTAGAGCTATCTTTGCTTGTAAAGATAGATATGATCTTAAAAAGTTATTATCTAAATGGAAGTAGCAATCTCTTAATGCTAGAATGAAACCTGACCCTGCCTTTGCTACTTCACCTATCTGTGTTACTGATAAGGATTATGAATTCTCTGTTGATCCTGAGATTATTACTTTAGTTGAATCTGATTTTTATGGCCTTGAATCTGAAACTATTGTGGCATATCTTACCAAGTTAAATGATATAGCCACCCTATTTACTAATGATGAGAAGTCCCGCTATTATTATATCCTTAAGATATTTCCGTTCTCATTAAAGGGTGATGCTAAGACTTGGTTTAATTCTCTTGATCCTGGTTGTGTGCGTAGTCCCCAGGATATGATTTATTACTTCTCTGCTAAATATTTCCCTGCTCATAAGAAACAAGCTTCCTTGCGGGAAATATATAATTTTGTGCAAATCGAAGAATAGAGCCTCCCACAAGCTTGGGGGAGGCTTCTATGATTACTTAATGCTTTGCCTGATCATCCTCTTAAGAAAAATGAAATACTTGATATCTTTTATAATGGACTAATTGATGCTTCCAAGGACTACTTGGATAGTTATGCTGGTTGTGTTTTCAAGGAAAGAACAGTCGACGAAGCTGAATTACTATTGAATAATATGTTGACTAATGAAAATAATTGGACTCTTCCTGAGCCAATTCTAGAGGAAATTCCTGAACCAATTGAGCCAACTCCTGAGCCTATTCCTAAACCCACTCTGAAGAAGAGAGGTGTTCTATTTCTTAGTCCTGAAGATATGCAAGAGGCAAAGAAATCAATGAAAGAAAAAGGTATTAAAGCTGAAGATGTTAAGAATTTACCACCTATTGAAGAAATACATGGTCTTAATATACCGCCTGTTGAAGAATCACATTGTCTTGATAACCTGACACAGGTAGTAAAGGCAAATTCTCTCTATAGATATGATAAAGTTGAAATCCCCTCTACTAAATTTCATAGCCCATGCTTAGATGAATTTGATGAATTTATGGCTAGACAAGAAAGTTTTAATGCTTATGTTGGTAGAGAATTAAAGAATAATGCTTTCGAGATAGGACGCTTGAGTGATTATATGGCTAGAGTTAAAGGTGAACTTAAACTCGTTAGCAAATATGCTTCTATGGTTGCTGCTACCTCTTGAGCACTGTGTTGGATTTCCCCGAAGAGGAGAGGATGATGCAGTAAAGTAGCGTAAGTATTTCCCTCAGTTTTTGAGAACCAAGGTATCAATCCAGTAGGAGACCATGCACAAGTCCCTCATACCTACACAAAACGATAGCTACTCACAACCAACGCGATTAGGGGTTATCAATCCCTTCACGGTCACTTACGAGGGTGAGATCTGATAGAGATGATAAATAATATTTTTGGTATTTTTGATAGATAGATAGATGCAAAGTGAAAAGTAAAAGGCAAAGTAAAAACAAAGCAAGTAATAAAGCGATAGAGATTGATATGATGAGAATAGACCCGGGGGCCATAGGTTTCACTAATGGCTTCTCTCAAGAGCATAAGTATTCTACGGTGGGTGAACAAATTACTGTTGAGCAATTGACAGAATTGAGCATAGTTATGAACATATCTAGGCAATGATCATGTATATAGGCATCACATCCAAGACAAGTAGATCGAAACGATTCTGCATCTACTACTATTACTCCACTCATCGACCGCTATCCAGCATGCATCTAGAGTATTAAGTTAAAAACAGAGTAACGCCTTAAGCAAGATGACATGATGTAGGGGGATAAATTCATGCAATATGATAAAAAACCCATCTTGTTATCCTCGATGGCAACAATACAATACATGCCTTGCAACCCTTTCTGTCACTGGGTAAGGACACCGCAAGATCGAACCCAAAGCAAAGCACTTCTCCCATTGCAAGAACTACCAATCTAGTGGGCCAAACCAAACGGATAATTCAAAGAGACTTGCAAAGAAAACTCAATCATACATAAAATAATTCAGAGAAGATTCAAATATTTTCCATAGATAATCTAGATCATAAACCCACAATTCATCGGTCTCAACAAACACACCGCAAAAAGAAGATTACATCGAATAGTTCTCCACAAGAGAGGGGGGGGGACATTGTAATGAGATCCAAAAAGAGAGAAGAAGCCATCTAGCTACTAGCTATGGACCCGAAGGCCTGAAGTAAGCTACTCACACTTCATCGGACGGGCTATGGTATTCATGTAGAAGCCATCTGTGGTAGATGCCCCCTCCGGCGGAGCTCCGGAACAGGCCCCAAGATGGGATCTCGTGGATACAGAAAGTTGCGGCGGTGGAATTAGGTTTTTGGCTCCTTTTTTGATCTGTCGGGGATACGTAAGCATATATAGGAGGAAGGAGTACGTCGGTGGAGCAGCAGGGGGCCCACGAGGTAGGGGGGCGCGCCTAGGGGGGCGCCCTCCACCCTCGTGACCGCCTCTTTTGTTCCTTGGAGCAGGGTCCAAGTCTCGTGGAAAACATTCGGTGAGAAAATCACGTTCCCGAAGGTTTCATTCCGTTTGGACTCCGTTTGATATTTTGTTTCTTCGAAATACTGAAATAGGCAAAAAAACAGCAATTCTGGGCTGGGCCTCCGGTTAATAGGTTAGTCCCAAAAATAATATAAAAGTGGAAAATAAAGCCCAATATAGTCCAAAACAGTAGATAAAGTAGCATGGAGCAATAAAAATTATAGATATGTTGGAGACGTATCAGGCATCCCCAAGCTTAATTCCTGCTCATCCTTGAGTAGGTAAATGATAAAAAAGAATTTTTGATGCGGAGTGATACTTTGGCATAATTTCAATGTAAATCTTCTTAATTGTGATATGAATATTCAGATCCGAAAGATTCAAGACAAAAGTTCATATTGACACAAAAATAATAATACTTCAAGCATACTAATCAAAGCAATCATGTCTTCTCAAAATAACATGGCAAAAGAAAGTTCATCCCTACAAAATCATATAGTTAGGCTATGCTTCATTTTCGTCACACAAAGATGTTCCCAACTTCTATACCCCCAATGACAAGCCAAGCAATTGTTTCATACTTAAATAATCTCAAAAAAATTCAACCTTCACGCAATACATGAGCGTGAGCCATGGATATAGCACTATGGGTGGAATAGAATATGATGATGGGGATTGTGTAGAGAAGACAAAAAAGGAGAAAGTCTCACATTGATGAGGATAATCAACGGGCTATGGAGATGCCCATCAATTTATGTCAACATGAGGAGTAGGGATTGCCATGCAACGGATGCACTAGAGCTATGAATGCTCAACAAAAGAAAACTAGTGGGTGTGCATCCAACTTGCTTGCTCACGAAGACCTAGGGCATTTGAGGAAGCCCATCGTAGGAATATACAAGCCAAGTTCTATAATGAAAAATTCCCACTAGTATAAAAAGACAACTTATGAGACTCACTACATGAAGAACAAGGTGCTACTTTGAAGCACAATATATGAGACTCACTACATGAAGAACAAGGTGCTACATTGAATCACAAGTGTGGAAAAAAAGATAGTAGCATTGCCCTTTTTCTTTTCTTTTCTTTCTTTTCTTTTTTTTCTTTTTCTTTTTTTGGGTCTTTCTTTTTTTTCCTTTGGCCTTTTTTCTTTTCTTTTTTTTCTTTGGGCAATGCTCTAATAATGATGATCATCACACTTCTATTGATTACAACATAAAATTACAACTCGAAACTTAGAACAAGATATGACTCTATATGAATGCCTCCGACGGTGTACCGGGATGGTGCAATGAATCAAGAGTGACATGTATGAAAAATAATGCAAGGTGGCTTTGCCACAAATACGATGTCAACTACATGATCATGCAATGGCAATATGACAAAAGTAATGTATGTCATGATGATGATGGTGGAAGTTGCATGGCAATATATCTCAGAATGGCTATGGAAATGCCATAATAGGTAGGTATGGTGGCTGTTTTGAGGAAGATATAAGGAGGTTTATGTGTGATAGAGCGTATCGTATCATGGGGTTTGCATGCACCGGCGAAGTTTGCACCAACTCTCAAGGTGATAAAGGGCAATGCACGGTACCGAAGAGGCTAGCAAAGGCGGAAAGGTGAGAGTGCGTATAATCCATGGACTCAACATTAGTCAAAAGAACTCATATACTTATTGCAAAAATTTAGAAGTCATCAAAAATCAAGTACTACGCGCATGCTCCTAGGGGGATAGATTGGTAGGAAAAGACCATCGCTCGTCCCCGACCGCCACTCATAAGGATGCACAAGCCAGGTACACTTCATGTTTCAAATTTGTTACACAACTTTAACCATACGTGCATGCTACGGGACTTGCAAACTTCAACACAAGCATTTCTAAAATTCATAATTACTCAACTAGCACGACTTTGATATTATCACCTCCATATCTCAAAACAATTATCAAGCATCAAACTTATCTTAGTATTCAATTCACTCAAAAGAAAGTTTCACATATATTGAATACCAAGTATATTAACATTAAGCAAATTACCATGCTATTAACGACTCTCAAAATAATCTAAGTGAAGCATGAGAGATCAATAGTTTCTTTAAAACAAATCCACCACCATGCTCTAAAAGATATAAGTGAAGCACTAGAGCAAAAATTATCACACTCAAAAGATATAAGTGAAGCACTATGAGCAAACCTATCAAGCTCAAAAGATATAAGTGAAGCACATAGAGTATTCTAACAAATTCCAAATCATGTATGGCTCTCTCAAAAGGTGTGTACATCAAGGATGATTGTGGTAGACTAACAAGCAAAGACACAAATAATACAAGACGCTCCAAGCAAAACACATAACATGTGGTGAATAAAAATATAGCTCCAAGTAAATTACCGATGGAAGTGGACGAAAGAGGGGATGCCTTCCGGGGCATCCCCAAGCTTTGACTTTTTGGTGTCCTTGGATTATCTTGGGGGTGCCATGGGCATCCCCAAGCTTAGGCTCTTGCCACTCCTTGTTCCATAATCCATCAAAAGAATTCACCCAAAACTTGAAAACTTCACAACACAAAACTCAACAGAAATCTTGTGAGCTCCGTTAGAGAAAGAAAACAAAAGACTACTTCAAGGTACTGTAATGAACTCATTATTTATTTATATTGGTGTTAAACCTACTGTATTCCAACTTCTCTATGAATTATAAACTATTTTACTAGCCATAGATTCATCAAAATAAGCAAACAACACTCGTAAAACAGAATCTGTCAAAAACAGAACAGTCTGTAGCAATCTGTAACTAACGCAAACTTATGGAACTCTAAAAATTCTACCAAAATAGGAAGTCCTTGACAATTTGTTTATTAAACAGAAGTAGAAAGAATCAACGCAAAATCACGTTCCTGTGATTTAACAAAATTATATTCGTGCATGCAAAGTTTCTGTTTTTTAGCAGAATCAAATCAACTATCATCGTAGGTTATCCTATAGGTTCTACTTGGCACAAACACAAATTAAAAGACAAAACCACATCCAAACAGAGGCTAGATGGATTATTTATACTACACAGAAACAAAAACAAAAAATAAAAAATAAAATTGGGTTGCCTCCCAACAAGCGCTATCATTTAACGCCCCTAGCTAGGCATAAAAGCAAGGATAGATCTAGGTATTGCCATCTTTGGTAGGCAATCCATAAGTGGCTCTCATGATATATTCATATGGTAATTTTATTTTATTTCTAGGGAAGTATTCCATGCCCTTCTTTAAGGAAAATTGGAATCTAATATTCCCTTCCTTCATATCAATAATTGCACCAATCGTTCTAAGGAAAGGTCTACCAAGAATAATAGGACATGAAGGATTGCAATCTATATCAAGAACAATAAAATCTACGGGCACGTAATTCCTATTTGCTACAATAAGAACATCATTAATTCTTCCCATAGGCTTTTTAATAGTGGAATCCGCAAGGTGCAAGTTTAGAGAGCAATCATCAAAGTCACGGAAGTCTAGCAAATCACACAAAGCTTTGGGAATAGTAGAGACACTAGCACCCAAATCACACAAAGCATGAAACTCATAATATTTGATTTTAATTTTAATAGTAGGTTCCCACTCATCATAGAGTTTTCTAGGGATAGAAACTTTCAACTCAAGGTTTTCTTCATAAGATTGCATCAAGGCATCAACAATGTGTTCGGTAAAGGCCTTATTTTGACTATAAGCATGTGGAGAATCTAGCACGGATTGCAACAAGGAAATACAACCAATCAAAGAGCAATTTTCATAATTAAATTCCTTGAGATCCAAAATAGTGGGTTTAGCAACATCTAGGTTTTTATTTCTTTCAATCCCACTTTCATAAATTTCATCATCAAGATCTAGAAACTTCGAATTCTTAGAACGCCTTCTAGGTAAAGGAAGATCATATTCAGTTTCATCAAGATTCATATTGCAAAACAAATATTTAATGGGGGACACATCAATAACTTTTAGATCTTCATCTTGGTTTTCATAGGTATTCGGTTTAGCGGCCATCTTATTGACTAAGGTAGCTTGCATATCCGAAATTTCAGCGGTCATTTTTTCAAGATGAGCAATTTGGGCCCTTATACCATCAAGTTCTTTAGACATATCATCTAGTTCTTTATTCATATAACTCATAAAACTTTTTTGTTCCTTAAGCTCGTTTCTAAAGAAATTATTGTGCTCAAATTGCAAAACCATAAACTTTCTGACATTGCTTTCGATCTCCTCTAGCCTTTTAAGATGAAGGTCACCAAATCTAGGTAGAGCCATCGCGACAAACAAGTAAACTAGCACATGAGCAAACAAAAAGGCAATGGGAAAAAGGCAGACGGAAAAGAGAGGAGGAGATTGGGAAATAGAGGGCGAATAAAACGGCAAGGGTGAAGTGGGGGAGAGGAAAACAAGAGGCAGATAATGTAATGCGAGAGATAGGGATTGTGATGGGTACTTGGTATTGTTGACTTGCTTGCGTGAGCCTCCCCGGCAACGGCGCCAGAAATTCTTCTTGCTACCTCTTGAGCACTGCGTTGGATTTCCCCGAAGAGGAGAGGATGATGCAGTAAAGTAGCGTAAGTATTTCCCTCAGTTTTTGAGAACCAAGGTATCAATCCAGTAGGAGACCACGCACAAGTCCCTCGTACCTACACAAAACGATAGCTACTCGCAACCAACGCGATTAGGGGTTGTCAATCCCTTCACGGTCACTTACGAGGGTGAGATCTGATAGAGATGATAAATAATATTTTTGGTATTTTTGATAGATAGATAGATGCAAAGTGAAAAGTAAAAGGCAAAGTAAAAACAAAGCAAGTAATAAAGCGATAGAGATTGATATGATGAGAATAGACCCAGGGGCCATAGGTTTCACTAGTGGCTTCTCTCAAGAGCATAAGTATTCTACGGTGGGTGAACAAATTACTGTTGAGCAATTGACAGAACTGAGCATAGTTATGAACATATCTAGGCAATGATCATGTATATAGGCATCACATCCAAGACAAGTAGATCGAAACGATTCTACATCTACTACTATTACTCCGCTCATCGACCGCTATCCAGCATGCATTTAGAGTATTAAGTTAAAAACAGAGTAACGCCTTAAGCAAGATGACATGATGTAGAGGGATAAATTCATGCAATATGATAAAAAAACCATCTTGTTATCCTTGATGGCAACAATACAATACGTGTCTTGCAACCCTTTCTGTCACTGGGTAAGGACACCGCAAGATCGAACCCAAAGCTAAGCACTTCTCCCATTGCAAGAACTACCAATCTAGTTGGCCAAACCAAACGGATAATTGAAGAGACTTGCAAAGAAAACTCAATCATACATAAAATAATTCAGAGAAGATTCAAATATTTTCCATAGATAATCTGGATCATAAACCCACAATTCATCGGTCTCAACAAACACACCGCAAAAAGAAGATTACATCAAATAGTTCTCCACAAGAGAGGGGGAGAACATTGTATTGAGATCCAAAAAGAGAGAAGAAGCCATCTAGCTACTAGCTATGGACCTGAAGGTCTAAAGTAAACTACTCACACTTCATCGGAGGGGCTATGGTGTTGACGTAGAAGCCCTCCGTGGTAGATGCCCCCTCCGGCGGAGCTCCGGAACAGGCCCCAAGATGGGATCTCGTGGATACAAAAAGTTGTGGCAGTGGAATTAGGTTTTTGGCTCCTTTTCTGATCTGTCGGGGATACGTAGGCATATATAGGAGGAAGGAGTACGTCGGTGGAGCAGCAGGGGGCCCATGAGGTAGGGGGCGCGCCCAGGGGGCGCCCTCCATCCTCGTGACCGGCTCTTTTGTTCCTTGGAGCAGGGTCCAAGTCTCCTGGATCACTTTCGGTGAGAAAATCACGTTCCCGAAGGTTTCATTCCGTTTGGACTTCATTTGATATTCCGTTTCTCCGAAATACTGAAATAGGCAAAAAACAGCAATTCTGGGCTGGGCCTCCGGTTAATAGGTTAGTCCCAAAAATAATATAAAAGTGGAAAGTAAAGCCCAATATAGTCCAAAACAGTAGATAAAGTAGCATGGAGCAATCAAAAATTATAGATACGTTGGAGACGTATCAGTGGCTACTCAAGCTGAGCAAGTACTTAAAGCTCAAAATGATTTGCTTGATGAATTAAATAATAAACCTGACTTTGTTGTTAGAGTGGCTACTAGAACTGGTAGAATGACTCAGGAACCTATGTATCCTGAAGGCCACCCTAAGAGAATCGAGCAAGATTCTCAGAGAAATAATTTAGAGGCACCTAGTTCTTATAAAAAGAAGAAAAAGAAAGACGATAGGACTTTGCATGCTTCTAGTGAACCTGTTATAAGCACACCTGAGAATCCCAATGATATTTCTATTTCTGATGCTGAAACACAATCAGGTGATGAGCATGAACCTGGTGATAATGTTAATGATAATGTTCATGTTGATGCTCAACCTAGTACAAATAATGAAGTAGAGATTGAACCTGTTTTTGATCTTGATAACCCACAATCAAAGAATCAACGTTATGATAAGAGATATTTTGTTGCTAGGAAGCACGGTAGAGAAAGAGAACCATGGGTTCAGAAACCCATGCCCTTTCCTCCTAAACCATCCAAGACAAAGGATGATGAGGATTTTGAGCGCTTTGCTGAAATGATTAGACCTATCTTCTTACGTATGCGCTTGACTGATATGCTTAAAGTAAATCATTATGCTAAGTATATGAATGATATCATTACAAATAAAAGAAAGATACCGGAAGCTGAAATTTCCATCATGCTCACTAATTACACTTTTAAGGGTGGAATATCAAAGAAACTTGGAGACCCAGGGGTACCAACCATACCATGCTCCATTAAAAGAAATTATGTTAGAACTGCTTTATGTGATCTTGGAGCCGGTGTTAGTGTTATGCCTCTCTCTTTATATCGTAGACTTGAATTGAATAAATTGACACCTACTGAAATATCTTTGCAAATGGCTGATAAATCAACTGCTATACATGTCGGTATTTGTGAGGATGCGCCTGTTGTGGTTGCAAATGTCACTATCTTAATGGACTTTGTTATTCTTGATATTCCCGAGGACGATAGTATGTCGATTATCCTTGGAAGACCCTTTTTGAATACTGCAGGGCTGTTATTGATTGCAACAAAGGCAATGTCACTTTTCATGTTAATGGTAATGAGCATACAGTACACTTTCCGAGGAAACAATCTCAAGTTCATAGCATCACTTCTATTGGAAAAGTTCTGACTATTATTATTGGAGGTTTCGAATTTCCTCTTCCTACTGTCAAGAAAAAGTATGATATTCTTATTGTTGGGGATGTTCATATCCACGTTGAGGTAACTTAGTGTTATTCGAAATTTCTTCGGTTCCGTGTTATTCGGAATGAGTTTGTTACAAGACTTGATCAACCTTGTTAGTGGATTCATTTTGATGATCACGAGATGGATGAAACTAGAAGGCACAACCTTCTGTACCCTCTTTTTACTTTCTGTTATTTAGAATAAATAAAGCAAAAATAGTATTATCTATCAGTTTTCTGAATTTTCCATGCAATAAAAAATATCCCAAAAATAAAAGTGCTCCAAATACCCTGCAAATTTAGTATGTTTTTTATGGAATATTTGAGGATTTTAGCCACTGAAATCACTGCAGGAGGGGCAAGCACCAGGCCACGACAGTGGAGGGCGCGCCCACCTTCCCTGGGCGCGCCCCCTGTCTCATGGGCCCCTGGTGGCCCCCCTCCACTTATGCCAGCACCCACACACTCCATCTTCTTCCCAAAAAATCCCCATCCAGCTCAAGAATGAGTTCTAGCTCATTTTGCTGCGATTTTCGATCTCCTTGCTCAAAGCTCCATTCACAAAACTGCTTTGGGAGATTGTTGCTTGGTATGTGACTCCTCCATTGGTCCAATTAGTTTTTGTTCTACTGCTTTATTCATTGCAAATTTTTGCTGCATAGGTGACCATGTTCTTGAGCTTGCATGTTAAATTTATGAGGTCCCAAGTAATTCTAATGCATGATATAGGCTCTAGGCACTTGTAGGAGTAGTTGCTATCAATCTTGTTTAGTTTTATTCACTTTTATTTTGAAGTTACTAAAATTTCAAAAAAAATCAAAAAATGTTAAGGAGACTTTTGAGGGGCTCTTCTAGCCAAGGCTCCTAGGAAAAACAAGCTAAAGAGAAGGAAAAAGCCAAGTATAATCTTCCTCGCATAGCGGAAGTACGACCGTGTGAATGGCCATGCGATAATTTCTTGAAAGAAGCTGGAATTCATGAAGATTTTTATTCTTTGATCGAGAATGCAGACCTCACCGATTTCCTCCACGATCGGATCGATCAGTATCTCTTACTCACCAATACTTTCGTGCAAAACTTTTATTATTATCCTAAGAAGTCACTGCCTTCAGTATCATTTCATTTATATGATGAATTCAGGGAAATGTCTTTATGTAATTTTTGCACGGTATGTAGGATACCCTTTGAGGGAAAATTAGAGGAACCACATCGTAAAGATGTGGATGGCTTTGTTAACACTATCACTGTAGGGGATCCAAAGAAGGGTTCCGATGCGAGAATCTCTAGCATACGCTTTCCTGTTTTACGCTACTTTGCCATATTTGCTAGTAGATGCTTGATTGGTCGTGGAAATAGTGGAAACTTCAATGTTCCTGATATTATCATTCTTCACCATGCCTTGTTTGGAGATAATAGTTTATGGGTGCCGTCATTGCTAAACGGCTAAGCCTGAATCGTACAAAAGGCCCCATCTTTGGAGGTATCTATATTTCACGTCTTGCTAGACATTTTGAGATACCTATTAGGCACCATGAGAAAGAGGAGACAAAATTGCCTCCTTACATTTTAGATTACAAGAGCATGGTAGCCCATGAGTTTATTGTTGACAACAAAGATAAGATGCTCTTGTATAACCTGAGATTTAATAAGAAACACAATGAGACTATTATTTTGCCTGCGCCTCTGTTGTTTGATTTGATTGCAAATAATTTTCTTGTCACGCCGGAAGCGGTGTACGCTCATCGAGGACAAGCATCCACTCTAGAGCCTGAGCCTGAGCCGGAACCTACATTGGACCCTTATCGTGCATCATCTTACCAGTGGGACCCGGAGATGGCCAGCCAGTGGTATCCCAATTACACCTCCCAGTACACCGGGGAGAGCAGCAGCGGTCCTTGCAATAAACCAACTTAGGCCAAAAGCCTAAGCTTGGGGGAGTACGTATTTCTCACCGACTTTATATTCATGTTCACACACTATTCTAGTCGTCGGTGCTCATACTCTTTCATTGTATTATCCATGCTAGTTTAAATTTATTTTTCTAGCTTTCTTCTTGTGTGTTTGATAAACCTTAAGAAAAACCAAAAAAATTAGTTAGTTTAATTTCCATGCTTGTATTAGTGATTAAAATGAAAACCCAAAAAGATTTCTCGTTCTTCTTTTACTTGTTGGGAGATTTCCCGTGTAAATAGTTTTATTTTCTTTCCTTTGGGGGTCGAGAGTGGAAGACCAGATTTAAAATGTTTAGTGGCTCTCATATGCATGATTGTTTATTTAACTTAGAGCCTATATTACTTGTCTTCTCTCTTGAGTTGAATGCTTGCAGATTCCAGCTTAGTCCAATGCACGTGCACTATTATTATACACATCGTTCGGTCGTGCAAGTGAAAGGCAATAATGACGATATATGATGGACTGATTGAGATGAGAAAAGCTGGTATGAACTCGACCTCTCTTGTTTTTGTAAATATGATGAGTTCATCGTTCCTGATTCAGCTTATTATGAAGTAAACATATTTGCAATGACATTTAGAGATTATAGTTGCTTGTGCCATGTTTGATTAGCTATGAGTTATAATGGTTTACCTTGCGTGCCAACATGCTATTAGAATGATTATGATGTGGTATGATGGGATGGTATCCTCCTTTGAATGAATTGAGTGATTCGACTTGGCACATGTTCACGCATGTAGTTGAAACAAATCAGCATAGCCTTCATGATATTTATGTTCATGGTAGATTATATCCTACGCATGCTTGTACTCAGTGTGAATTAATTTTAATGCATGTTTATGACTGTTGTTGCTCTCTCAGTTGGTCGCTTCCCAGTCTTTTGCTAGCCTTCACCTGTACTAAGTGGGAATACTGCTTGTGCATCCAAACTTCTTAAACCCCAAAGTTGTTCCATATGAGTCCACCATACCTACCTATATGCGGTATCTACCTGTCGTTCCAAGTAAATTTGTATGTGCCAAACTCCAAACCTTCAAATGAAATTCTGTTTTGTATGCTCGAGCAGCTCATGTTTCAACTAGGGCTGCCTATATCTTCCATGCTAGGTGGGTTATTCTCAAGAGGAGTGGACTCCGCTCCTCATTCACGAGAAAGGGCCGGTAACCGGGATGCCCAGTCCCATGATCCAAAAAGATCAAAGCAAATCAAAATAACTAAACAAAACTCCCCCAGGGCTATTGTTAGTTGGAGGCACTCGTTGTTTCGAGCAAGCCATGGATTGATGCTTGTTGATGGTGGGGGAGTATAAACATTTACCATTCTGTTTGGGAACTGCCTATAATGCATGTAGTATGGAAGATACAGCCACCTCATAGTTGATGCGTTGACAGTGAAAGTATGCCGCTCAAAATGTTATTCAATCTCTATTTTAAAATTGATCTCTGGCACCTCTACAAATCCTTGCTTCCCTCTGCGAAGGGCCTATCTATTTATTTTTATGTTGAGTCATCACCCTTCTTATTAAAAAGCACCCGCTGGAGAGCACACTGTCATTTGCATTCATTACTATTGGTTTATATTGGGTATGACTTGACTGGATCTCTTTTACCATGAATTACAATGTTTAGTCAGTCCTTGATCTTTAAAGGTGCTCTGCATTTATGTTTTGCGGTCTCAGAAAGGGCTAGCGAGATACCATTTTGTTATATCATGTTATGATTGTTTTGAGAAAGTGTTGGCATCCGAGTTTTATTATTATGGCTCGCTAGCTGATTATGCCATTGATATTAGTAATTGTGAGACCGAGGTGTTATTGTGAGTATGGTTAGTTCATAATATTTGTTGAAACCTGAATGCTGGCTTTGCATGTTTACAACAACAAGACCAAACTGAGTTTGTAAAAGTTTTTCTTTATCACTTCCAGTTTATCAATTGAATTGCTTGAGGACAAGCAAAGGTTTAAGCTTGGGAGTCTCCAACGTATCTACTTTTCCAAACACTCTTGCCCTTGTTTTGGACTCTAACTTGCATGATTTGAATGAAACTAACCCGGACTGACGATGTTTTCAGCAGAACTGCCATGATGTTGTTTTATGTGTAGAAAACAAAAGTTCTCGGAATGCCCTGAAAATCCACGGAGGCACTTTTTGGAAAATATAAAAAATATCGGTGAAGGAATCAAGACCAGGGGGCCACACCCTATCCATGAGGGTGGGGGGCACGCCCACCCCCCTGGGGGCGCCTCCCTGTCTCGTGGGCCCCCTGAGGCTCCACCGACCTCAACTCCAACTCCATATATTCCGTTTCACGGGAAAAAAAATCAGAGAGAAAGTTTCATCGCGTTTTACGATATGGAGCCGCCGCCAAGCCCTAATCTCCCTCGGGAGGGCTGATCTGGAGTTCGTTTGGGGCTCCGGAGAGGGGGATTCGTCGTTGTCGTCATCATCAACCATCCTCCATCACCAATTTAATGATGCTCACCGGCGTGCGTGAGTAATTCCATCGTAGGCTTGCTGGACGGTGATGGTTTGGATGAGATTTACCATGTAATCAAGTTAGTTTTGTTAGGGTTTGATCCCTAGTATCCACTATGTTCTGAGATTGATGTTGCTATGCTTAATGCTTGTCACTAGGGCCCGAGTGCCGTGATTTCAGATCTGAACCTATTATGTTTTCATGAATATATGTGTGTTCTTGATCCTATCTTGCAAGTCTATAGTCACCTATTATGTGTTATGATCCGACAACCCCGAAGTGACAATAATCGGGATACTTCTCGGTGATGACCGTAGTTTGAGGAGTTCATGTATTCACTATGTGCTAATGCTTTGTTCCGGTTCTCTATTAAAAGGAGGCCTTAATATCCCTTAGTTTCTGCTAGGACCCTGCTGCCACAGGAGGGTAGGACAAAAGATGTCATGCAAGTTATTTTCCATAAGCACGTATGACTATATCTGGAATACATGCCTACATTACATTGATGAACTGGAGCTAGTTCTGTGTCATCCTATGTTATAGCTATTACTCCCTCCGTAAACTAATATAAGAGTGTTTAGATCACTATTTTAGTGATCTAAACACTCTTATATTAGTTTACAGAGGGAGTACATGAGGAATCGCATCCGACATAATTATCCATCACTAATCCAATGCCTATGAGCTTTTCACATCTTGTGCTTCGCTTATTTACTTTTCCGTTGCTATTGTTACAATCACTACAAAACCCAAAAATATTACTTTTGCTACCGTTACCTTTATTATCATACTACTTTGCTACTAAATACTTTGCTGCAGATACTAAGTTATCCAGGTGTGGTTGAATTGACAAGTCAACTGCTAATACTCAATAATATTCTTTGGCTCCCCTTGTGTCGAATCAATAAATTTGGGTTGAATACTTTACCCTCGAAAGTTGTTGCGATCCCCTACACTTGTGGGTTATCAAGCCTCCTCTAGTTCTTCTAGTTCTTGTTCTAGTTGGTCTTAGTTGACTAATTAGAACATGGCTAATCCTCTTGTCCTCGTAATTAGAAGCCCAGTGTGGTTCTAATATCCTCCCTCTAACTCTCTGGTGACGATTATCTCTGGACGGCGAAGAACTGCCGGATCGTGAAGGCTGCATGCTTGCAACCAAGTAGAGAGTTCATGCTTTCGGTCTTCGGTTCGAGGGATCGTTCGTGGGCGGTATGAGGGATTGTTCATTGAGTAAGTCTCTTGTTTCATACACCCCGAAACTAAATCTAGCATCAAGAATCATCGACTAAATTGTGGACGCCGGTAGTTAGTATGACTTGTTAAACTAGTTAATCGCGTAAATAAAATTTTGCCAAACTGATTAGAGGACGTCTAACTTGGTTTTGTAGGGTATTCATATGCTATAGTCTAGCCTTCGTCGTGATAATGAGTTTATGTATGGGATGGTTATATGTTGTAATGTTAAGTGGCCTGTGCGCCACAGCATTATGGTAGAATCCACGAGATTGCCACGTTAATGTAAATATTGTAGAAATAGCCTACAGGTTACAGGTGACGATGGCAACCATACACGAGGACCCCGAGCAGAAGGTGTACTTGGCGTGGGACGAGGAGTTATAATTTCGTGCCACGGCGGAATTTCAGAATTTGGTGCCATGGCAACGTTTTTTTGAAACAGTCGCCACGGCAACGTTATCTGAAATTGCCACCATGGCAACATTTTTGATACAGTTGCCATGTCAACAAAATATTGGTCCTCATGACGCTTCAACTGGAGATTGAAGATGATCATGGAGATTCCCGGTGCCCAGGGCTATACCATATCATGCACTACAAAAAATACACTTCCATGATGTGCTACATCTTGAGCTTGCGTTGGTTTTCCTTGAAGAGGAACGGGTGATGCAACAATAGTAGTGTAAGTATCTCCCTCAGTTTTTGAGAACCAAGGTATCAATCCAATAGGAGGCTCCTCAAAAGTCCCACGCACCTACACAAACAAACAAAGAACTCACAACCAACACAATAAAGGGGTTGTCAATCCCTTCACGGCCACTTGCGAAAGTGAGATCTGATAGAGATAGTATGATAAGATAAATATATTTTTTGGTATTTTATAATATAGATTGGAAAAGTAAAGATCCAAATAAAAGTAGATTGAAAGCTCATATGATAAAAGATAGACCCGGGGGCCATAGGTTTCGCTAGTGGCTTCTCTCAAGATAGCATAAGTATTACGATGGGTGAACAAATTATTGTCGAGCAATTGATAAAAAAGCGAATAATTATGAGATTATCTAGGCATGATCATGTATATAGGCATCACGTCCGCGACAAGTAGACCGACTCCTGCCTGCATCTACTACTATTACTCCACACATCGACCGCTATCCAGCATGCATCTAGAGTATTAAGTTCATAAGAACAGAGTAACGCATTAAGAAAGATGACATGATGTAGACGGATAAACTCATGCAATATGAAATAAACCCCATCTTTTTATCCTCGATGGCAAAAATACAATACGTGCCTTGTTGCCCCTGCTGTCACTGGGAAAGGACACCGCAAGATTGAACCCAAAGCTAAGCACTTCTCCCATTGCAGGAAAGATCAATCTAGTAGGCCAAACCAAACTGATAATTCGAAGAGACTTGCAAAGATAACTCAATCATATATAAAAGAATTCAAAGGAGATTCAAATATTTATCATAGATAAACTTGATCATAAACCCACAATTCATCGGATCTCGACAAACACACCGCAAAAAGAGTTACATCGAATAGATCTCCAAGAAGATCGAGGAGAACATGGTATTGAGATCCAAAAAGAGAGAAGAAGCCATCTAGCTAATAACTATGGACCCGAAGGTCTGTGGTAAACTACTCACAACTCATCGGAGGGGCTATGGTGTTGATGTAGAAGCCCATCATGGTTGATTCCCCCTCCGGCGGAGCACCGGCGAAGGCTCCAAGATGGGATCTCGCGGATACAGAAGGTTACGGCGGTGGAATTAGGTTTTTGTTGGCTCCACTGATGTTTTTGGGGTACGTGGGTATATATAGGAGGAAGAAGTAGGTCGGTGGCCGCCCGAGGGGCCCACGAGATAGGGGGCGCGCCCTGTAGGTGTGGACGCGCCCTCCACCCTCGTGGCCGCCTCGGTTGCTTCTTTACTTGCACTCCAAGTCCTCTAGATCACATTTGTTCCAAAAATCACGCTCTCGAAGGTTTCATTCCGTTTGGACTCTGTTTGATATTCCTTTTCTTCGAAATATTGAAATAGGCAAAAAAACAGCAATACGGGTTGGGCCTCCGGTTAGTAGGTTAGTCCCAAAAATGATATAAATGTGTAAAGTAAAGCCCATAAACATCCAAAAGGAGTAATATAATAGCATGGAACAATCAAAAATTATAGATACGTTGGAGACGTATCATGATGATACGTGTTTGTCACAGTAGGTCGCATTTTTTGTCATGCATGTACATCCATGACAATTTTATGACACAATCAAGATAGTCATACCTGTGCTGTCGTAGAAGTGTTCCATGACATTACCAAAATTATCATCATGGAAGTGTCCACTTCCATGACGATAAATCACACGTCACAGAAGTGCTTTCGTCAAGGGTGACCGACACGTGGCATCCACCATAACGGAACTCTGTTAAGCTATCGGGTCCGATTTTGGATCCGATAACCCGTTAACAGCCTCGACCAATGGGGATTTTCCATGTGTAAAATCATCATTGGCTGGAGGAAACACGTATCGGCTCATCGTTAGGACAGATGTCATCCACTCATTGGACAGAAGGCGCCTATGATACGTCGATATGTGGCACGGCCCAAAAGAGGCCCATTCCTGTGAAAAGGCCGGCACGTTTGACTTGGTCAAAAGGTGGTGAGCCGGCCCATGGAAAGCCTGTTAACAGCCTGTTCGCATATAGCCCATTTACATCTCGCTAACCCAAGGCCCGTTACGCCCTATCCGAATTAGGCCCGGTAGCATCATCTCGGCCATCCAATATGATTCCAGCCTATTTTCACTTCTGGCCCATGTATGGCCCATGACGCATTTCGGCCCATATGAGGCCATTTGTACTCTTGGCCCATTAACGACCCGTGGTGAAACTGGCCCGTAATGAACAATGTATCACTTTATACCTATTAACGGCCTGTGGTGAAACTGGTCCGTAATGAACAGTGTACCACTTTATACCCATTAACGGCTCGTTATTCCGTTGGGCCGTTTCCAGCCCATGTTATCTTTCGACCTTCTCAGAGCCCATTTATTCTTGGGCTCATTTCCAGCATTCGTTTACTTATGGCCCATTACTGTCATTTTCTGCTTGTTGGCTAAATTCAGCCCGAGGTTACAGTCGGCCCATTTGTGGCCCGTTAGTACATTGGGCCATTTTTATAGCGTCATCAAATACGGCCGATTAACGATGGCCCATTATGGTCAGCCCATGAACAGATGATTCCAACTCTAGCCCGTTTACGGCCATAATGCGGTCTGTTATTGGCCCATGTTTGGCCAACCGATCATACGGCCCGTAGAAGGCCCATTGATGATACGGCCCGTAGAAGGCCCATTGTGTCTACGACCCGTATAAGACCCATTGTTTCTACGACCGTAGAAGTTTCTACGGCCCATAGGAGGGAAATGGTAACTACATTAAATATGTAGCCCATGGTTATTGTGGCCTAGTTTTAAAAAATAGGTTATTGCGGACACTAGCAAACCGCAAAAAAATAACTGCACTGACTAAAAGCAAAGAAATAAACAAGACAATAAGGAAATAAATAAGCAAGCAACTTACGCTAGGCTATCACGGCTATTACACATATTACATCCACTGGGCATCAAAGTTCACCACCAGTGCAAATATAGGGAACACAGCAGCATATAAACGCCGCAGCAAAACAAGTCCAGAACTGAAACCACTTCAGAAGAGCTCAAGAAACAATATCCGGGGTACCCATAATGCTGGCAAGATGCTTACATGCTTATTAACTTTCTCTTGTTTGGCGCTTAAGTCCTCCAGCACTTGTTGTTGCACCAGAAAGTATGCATCTGAATTCTGTAGGGACTTCTTTAGTCCTTCGGCTTCCTGTCGCATAACATCTGATCGATGTCTTTCAACTTGAAGTTGAGACTCAAGAATCCAAACTAATTTAGGTAACGAGTTCGAAGAGTTGGTGCCAGCAGTAGTAGCCAATAACTCGAACACTACATCAAGACAGGACTTTGGGGTTGTCTCAGTGTCTTCTATATAGTTTTTATCAACTTTCTTGGAGACCAACAAGGATGTGTCACTATCTTGCACCTTATCTGCATTACTTCCTTTACCATTGCATAATGGGGTACTCTTCTCCAATATTTTATCCGCGTTCTAAAAGAGAAACAAACAAACACATCACAGGTTTACAATGTAGTATATGAAACTCATTTTGGTAAACCAGTTCAGTAGTAAGGTGGACAGGATAATAGCATGAAACAAACATATATCTATGTAGTATGGTCACTGTATGGTCTATATCATTCTAGTTTATGTTGCCAAATCAAGACAGATACAATTCGAATCATATCTATTTAAGACAAAGCGGCATAGAAATAATATAAGTGTGGGAAACTACACAGCAATAACAACACTTGTAATGTGCATGACATGAGAACATAACTGTTTATTCAGTTGAAACTGAAATCAACATAGAGCAAGTTACAACAGCAAACACGTTAAAGAAACAGGTTTAAAACATACCTATTGCGCCATTGGAGTTTCAATTGCATCCTTCAAATTTGAAGTTAGTTGGTATGAGTAAATACAGTGATGCAAGAGCAAAGTAGTATGAACCATAGCTACGGAACCTGACCTGAGAACAATTCTTCTGCTGCTTTAAGCATTGACTTGGGGTTCGGAGTGGTGGTCCTCGTGCTTTGGGCACTGCAGTTGCCTTACTAACTGCTCATGTTTGGGTGCTCTATGGTGGAGACAGTGATGTGTCAATGGGAACTGGGTTACTATCTGTTGGGGTTGGGGTTAGAAGGGGTGTAGCTGGTTCTCTGTCCAACTGGGTAGGGGTGCAATCTGCATGAGTCTGGGTTATGTGTGGTGGGGCTGGTTCTTGGGCAAGTACAACCGTGGTTCTATCTGCATCGACAGGTAGCACGATCTTTTCTGAAGACCGTGTTTTTACTCCCACAGATACTGCCATCACCCCCTCCAGTTGAAATGGCTGATAAACAAGAAAAGTAATTGAATGTACAGACATTGTAAGATAGACAGGTGCAATGGATAGTAGGGAAGAAAACAGGGCATGAAATAATTCACATTTATGTTTTCTAACCAAACAGAATAGCAGGACATAATTTCACATATATGATGGCTAATTAAACAGGATAGCATGACACAATTTCACATGTATGATGGCTAACTAAACAGGATAGAATGACATACTTTAAAATATGATAACTATGTAAACAGGATGACATGATATAACTATATGATGTGTCTATTAAAGTGGTTGGCATGCCATAAATCACAAACATGCCGTCGATGGAAACATGACAGCATGATATAATTCACGGATAGAATGACATAATTTAAAATATGATGACTATATAAACAGGATGAGATGATATAACTATATTATGTCTTTAGAAAATGGGTTGGCATGCCATAATTCAGATACATGCTGTCTATATAAACATCATGGCATGACATAATTCAAATATATGATTTATATATTAAGGAAGTGAGCAGAGGGCAATCGCATATATGATGTGTCAACTAAGGAGATGGCATTCAATATTGTGTATATGATGTAAAAACTAAGCATTGCAATACAACGTATGCATGATATGAGTAATATAACCCTGCCAAGATGTCTTGCAAGAAGATGGCATTGCATAATTCACATATATGGTAATTAGACACTAAACAGGTGGCATTCACACCAAGCATGTCTAAACTAAGCAAATGACATAGCAATGCAAGATACCATACGCACGATATGAGCAACATAACCCTGCCAAGTTAGAGCATGCACCTCGGGGGGGGGGGGGATATGACTGGTCATCTGTCTCTGAATCCTCCTCTGAGGAGCTATCGGTAACCAGCAAGACATGTGCATCGTCAGATAGCATTGTCTGCTCTGAAGACCTTGTTTCCACTCCAGATTTTTCCATGACCATGCCGAATGGCTATTGCACAGGAAGAGTAATTGAATGTACTAAAATTGTTGACAAATTTAACATGTAATAAAAAATGATGGCATGATATAATTCACATATAAGATGACTGGCTAACCAGGGTGGCATTGCAAAATTCACATATATGATGCCTGGCTAAACAAGATGGCATTGCATGATTCACATATACGATAAAGAAACTAAACAGATGGCATTGACACAAAGCATGTCTAAACTAAGCAGATGACATCTTTAATGTATATAGTAAGCAATGCAAGGCACCATATGCATGATATTACCAACATCAGCATGCCAAGTTAGAGCGAAGACCTCATGGGGTAAATAGGAGTGGTATTCTCCTTCTGAATCCCCCTCAGAACAGTTATCTTCCTCTTGATTACGATCCTAAATGGGTGGAGGGGGGGCTGCCTTTGCGCCCACCATGGAGCAACGTCTGCATGAAATTGTATTGCCACGCAAGGCTCGTATCTTTTGCTCTACATGATCGGTTCCATTGTGTACAGTAACTGGCATGCATAGGAATAAAACATAGTGAGATTATGTAAGGAGTGCATGCACAAATCCAGAGTGATGGTAGAAAACTGTGGATAGACCCAAAACCAATGATAGCAGGCAGATAATAGCTTTAGTTAAAAAATACAGATAATGGCTCCTTTAATGTTTGTTTGCACCCAACATGAAACTCATAGTAGACACCCGAGATTAACTAGATAGTAGATAGATGGTACTAATTGCTGCCCCAATATGTACCCCACAACCATTTAAAAACTCAAGTTTCAGCATTAGTTTGGACCTGACTCGGAGTCTAATAGGTGAACACGACGATAATGTAGCATGTCATCGTATTAAGTGATGCATAACATAAGCAGACACGAAAGAGTGCGACCTCTCTTGCGGACCCGTTTAGTCCTCAAGGTCATCTGCTCAGTTGATGATGGTAATGCAGTTGTCGTGGCTACCGGCAGCGGGGAAGAAGATCTGAGGCGGTGAAAGACAGTCTGGAGAGCGGATCCCTGCTGTGGTGAACCCTTCCGTCGTAGGAGCAGCTGAGCTGCGGTGGAACACATCGCCGCAGGAGCAGGACAAACCACACGAGGTTTTCTTTGACACATATCTGTAACAGAAGTAATTGTGTAAGGGCTTGTTTAAATTTGAGGATTCTAACCATGCAGGGATAGGAAATAGACAGGAATAGGGTAGGAATGCATGTACAAAACAGAGAATTTAAAAACACGGGATTTCTGCCAATCTGGGTGTTTGATTCACAAGAATTGGAAGATCACAGGATGCAAAGAAGCATGGTGAGATTAAGTCAAACCACAAGAAAATGTACGGTTATAATGCTATTATGCTACTATCTCTTAGTCTTGTGCTTCATGAATAGGAATATGAAAAGGAGGACAAGTGGAAATTGGAATTCCTACGGTTTTTCTTTCAAGGAGACACTAAAGGAACAAATCCTACAGTTTTCCTTTGCTCCATTCCTTTGCACCAAATTCATGAAAAGTAGTACCATAGGAAACTTTCGAATGCCTATGTTTTTCATTCACTTTTCCTTTCAAGCACTTGCGATTCTAGTAGGCAGGCTTGAGCAAGGAAAATCCTACACTAAAAAAATGTTTTTGTGCTACTTCTATTACTTTGGACCCAGGCCACTGCCCTACTAGCTCAACTCCGAGGCGCATCGACAAATGCACAGCTCAAACGTGCAGAGATAAATAATGATGGAGTTCAAGAGAGTCCATCACGGATAGCTAAGTTGCCTGGTACTTCACTGCTCGTCATATAGTAGGATAAAATAATCGTATTTCACGTTACTACTGTGCTCAGTGGACAATATATATAACATGTAGAGTAAAAAAGAGATGCAACAAGTGTACAACCTCTTTGGCGAAGCCATGTCGATCTCAGCGTGATTGGGTTGGCCGGTGAGGATGCTCCAGCTGACTTGGCTGTCGGAGGAGGGGAATAAGATCTTAGGCGTCTGGAGATGGAGCCCGAGGTACTGCTCCACTGTGATGGAGGGTTTCGTCATTGGAGCAGCTCTGGTGAGTTGTACGACGTTGAGGCTGAAGCAGGACAAGAGAGACAATGTTAACCTGAGTGGAATTCTAATAGCATCTCCAATACATGGCGTAAAATACATAACCACAAAGTGCTAGATGTAAAATACATCAGCCGCTCATCTCTGAAGTTAACTGTCGAAACTGAATTTAACTGTCGAAACTGAACTTAACTGTTGAAACTGAATTTTGCTGTCGAAACTGAACACACTAGCAAGGTGAGGCTACACGTCAGTCGACTAACTTTTTCATCTCTGGTCAGTCGATTTTGCAGTCGTTGGATACGAAATCAAGGGCCTGCAGTTCATCTTCAACCTCCACCCCCTGAGCCACCAGCCACCACCGGCCAAACAGCAGCCCCGAGCCGCCCGCGGCCGGCGGTGCGCCGCCCCGCCCGCCTCGAAAACACTCCCCACCGCCGGTCCGCCGCCGCCCCGGCCATCCCTCTAAGCCCCCCGTGCCGAGCTTTTTCTCTGGCGATCCCCACACCACCGCCGGCGACCACCGCCCCCACCCTGAACCCTAAGATAGATAGTGGGGTACCTCTCCGGCGAGCCCCCTTCCCCGCTGTGGCTGGTTCTTCCTTCACCCCAACGAGCCCCCTCCCCCCACCCCCTGAAAATCAACTGACCCAAAAGTCGATTCGGTCGACTGAAGTGTAGCTAAATCGGACCAGCATCACAAGCAAGAGCAAGAGCGAGAGCAGCAGCGCGAGCAAGAGCAATAGCAAGAGCAAACCAGGCAGGGGACCGAGAGCAAGAGCAGAGCAGCAGCGCAAGCGAGAGCTAAAGCAGCAGCAGCTCCTACTAATGTGGATGTCGCCACCGAGGGAGCGACACCGTGGAGGAAGTGTCCGGTGACGCCGCCGTGGATGGAGTCGCGCCGTGTTGGCTCGGGACCGAGCGTCGGCAGCACCGTGAGATCGAATCAAGAAGAAAATGCGACGATTAGTGTACAACCTCTTTGGTGGCGCCGATTAGGCCGCAACTTCATCCGAGGAAACGGTGATGATGATGCTCTTCCGGTGGTGCAGGTGAAGACGGTGGTGTGGGAATGGAGGTGGCACGAAAGACGAGGGGAATGTCGGTGTCAAACCCGGCGGATCTCAGGTAGGGGGGCCCGATCTGTGCGTCTTAGGCTAATGGTAATAGGAGGCAAGGGAGACAATGTTTACCCAGGTTCGGGCCCTCTCGATGGAGGTAAAACCCTACTTCCTTCTTGATTGATATTGATGACATGAGTAGTACAAGAGTTGATCTACCACGAGATCGTAGAGGCTAAACCCTAGAAGCTAGCTGTCGGTGTCAAACCGGCGGATCTCGGGTAGGGGGTCCCGAACTGTGCGTCTAGGCGGATGGTAACAGGAGACAAGGGACACGATGTTTTTACCCAAGTTCGGTCCCTCTCTGTGGAGGTAAAACCCTACTCCTGCTTGATTAATATTGATGGTATGGGTATTACAAGAGTTGATCTACCACGAGATCAGAGAGGCTAAACCCTAGAAGCTAGCCTATGGTATGATTGTTGTTCGTCCTCCGGACTAAAACTCTCTGGTTTATATAGACACCGGGGAGGGCTAGGGTTACACAGAGTCAGTTACAATGGGAGGAGATCTTCATATCATATCGCCAAGCTTGCGTTCCACGCCAAGGAAAGTCCCATCCGGACACAGGACGAGGTCTTCAATCTTGTATCTTTATAGTCGGGGAGTCCGGCCAAAGGTCATAGTCCGGCCATCCGGACACCCCCTAATCCATGACTCCCTCAGTAGCCCCTGAACCAGGCTTCAATGACGACGAGTCCGGCGCGCAAGTTGTCTTCGACATTGCAAGGCAGGTTCCTCCTCCGAATACTGCATAGAAGATGTTGAACACAAGGATAGTGTCCGGCTCTGCAAAATTAAGTTCCACATACCGCCGTAGAGAGAATAATTTCTACACAAATCTAATCTGCTGACGTATTCCGCAGCGTGACATCACGCCACGGCCAAGCCTTTATTCGAATTGTTTTACTGCTCCACCTCAGTGTGTTTAGCGAGGCGGTTTCCTTGGCATGTCTTGTCAAAGCAGAGATCATGTCCCCTTATTCCGGGATTCTCATCAATACGGGCGTGGGTAACCCAACCGCGCCATTAACCGCGGCGCTTGGGAGATAAGCGAGTTATATTAGGCCGGTGGGGGCTCGTAGTTTCGGCCGCCCATATAAGGGGATAAGGATCTACCCTTTCCATTTACGCCTTCTTCCTCCTTTGCTTATCCGTCCCTGCATGCTCGAGCTCCAATGCCCAAGCCTGCGCTTCCCACCTCAACCTTCTCCAATTATGTCCGGAGTGGGAGGTAGATGGATGGCCTCCTCCGTCACGGAGGGGCAAATCAAAAAGTTGAGGACGACCGGATACTTGTCTGACGACATCGCGCACCGGCTTCCAGATGCGGGGCAACTCATCCCCACCCCCAGGCCCCATGAGAGGGTTGTTTTTCTCCCTCATTTCCTCCGTGGACTGGGTTTTCCTCTTCACCCGTTCGTCCGGGGGCTCATGTTCTACTACGGCCTGGACTTCCACGATCTGGCCCCGAACTTCATCCTTAACATTTCGATGTTTATTGTCGTGTGCGAGGCCTTCCTCCGTATCCAGCCTCATTTTGGCCTATGGCTGAAGATCTTCAATGTCAAGCCGAAGGTTGTGGGTGGCCGCCAAGCGGAGTGTGGAGGTTCCATGGTGGGCAAGATAGCCAACGTTACATGGCTCGAGGGCGCCTTCGTAGAGACCATCAAAGGGTGGCAATCGGGGTGGTTCTATATCACCGAGCCACGTGACCCTGAGTGGGCGGCGGTCCCCGAATTCCGATCCGGCATCCCCACACGGCTCACATCTTGGAAAGAGACAGGCCTGTTGTGGGGTAGTTTGGCAGAAGTGACCGGACTTCAAACCTGCATCAAGGACCTGATTGGCTGGAGGTTAAACTTGTCACCGTGGTCTAGGTCATGCTCTTTCGCCGGATTCTCCCGTGTCAACGACGGGCTTTCAACTTATGGGAGTTTGACCCGGCCTAGCACCAGACTCTGTCCCGGCTCTTCGACACAAAGCACGAGGACGCCTGGAAGGTGCTATTCAAGAGCTCCGAGGTCTCCCCTCCCGTCACCGAGGATTGCGGATTCTGCGCCAAGCGCCAAGCCAGCCCGGTGAGCTTAATTTTCCCATTACGGGGTACTTGTTTTTCATAGATTGACTCCATGCGGGATCTAAACTCCCTTACCTTTGACAGGACTGGCTGGAGTAGTCCGAGCGGGTTAGCTATCCGGCTCCCCTACCAGAAGGCCCAGCAGACGCCCGATTGACGGGGTTGCTGGTTCCGGCACCTCACGTGGTGTCGGAGAAGAAGGCCAAGAAGAAGTCCACGGGGACTCGAAAGAGCTCCCAGCGCCTGGTGGTGTCGGATTCATCGCCCGACAACCCCGACGCACCCTCTGCCTCTGAAGACGAGGAGGAGGAAGAACAAGAAGAAGCCTCTCCCCCTCCAACGGGGGGAGGAAAGAAAAGAAAGGCCGCCCCAACTGGGGAGGCCGGAGGGTCCAAGAAGGGGAAGACCCTTCTATTGGACTATGCCTCCGATGCCGAAGACGGCGGGGAGGAATGGCCATCCAGGGTCAAGCCCCTGGCAAAATCGTAAGTGTCCGGCTACCCAAATGACTTATGGCACTCCTCTATTATTCGATAGCTTCTGACGCCGAATTTAATTATGCAGTCCACCCAGAGCTCAGCTCGGCGATTCGTCGAGCGGCTCCTTGAATTCATCGGATGTGAATAGCGCTTCACTTTTGACGGCCTCCTCCCCACTTCCTGCGGACGATGCCGAGGTGGAGTCCCAAAAGGGACCAAACCAGGAGGAGGTGGTCCTGGAGGCGCCTCAAGGCGACCTCCCGGACTCCAGGCCCAAAGGGGGTGAAGCCCCAGAGGGATCTAAGTCCGGCCCCGGGCCGGACACTGCTCCGGAACCATCAACGGTTCCAGAGTCCGACAGGCGGCGCCTTCATAAGAAGGGCAAGCCCACGAAGCCGACGACCCCCGTCCATCCGGAGGCGCCGGACAATTTGCTGGAGGTGCTTAATGGCGCCTCCATCGACGAGGAACACCGCACTGTTATGAGTGCGGTGATTCAGAAGGTTTAGTCCGCCAAGAGCGGGCTGACAGAAGCATGTACAAGTCTGTTAACAGGCTTTGAGGTATGTGTTCAAAACACATAAAAAATGTTACCGCATAGACAGTAGCCCCTGATGCTTAGTTCGGCGTTCGGAAAGAAAAGCCGAGCTGAGGATCTAAAAAGATATACGCAGGAGTCTAATAAAAATATGTCAATATGGGAATGCAGGCTGCGCTGCTGACCTCTGCCGCACTGACTGCGGAGGTCAATGCATTGAAGGAAAGCCTAGAGCGGTCCGAGAGCGAGCTCGGCCGTGCCAAGAAGCAGCTCGAGGATAAAGAGGGTACGTAGTACCGCATGTAAATGTATATAGAAATACTTGGTTGCAAATAATGACAGGACCAACGTAAATGTTGCAGGGGCCACGGCCGAGGTAGCGACCCTGAAGCAGGCGGTCTCCAAGGCCGAAAACAGTGTGGCCCTGGAGCGCACCAAGCGAGAGAAGCAGGAGGCGCGGGTGGCAGAGGTGCGGCAAGAGCTCCAGGCTCTCGTGGAAAAACACGAGAGTTTGGAGTGTGACTCGAAGACTCGGGAGTCCGAGCTCGCCTTGGCTCTTGAGAGTGCCAAAACCGCTAAGGCCGAAGCCCAGAAGGCCCTCCAGGAGATCGAGGCGATAAAGAAGATAGCGGCGGGTAAGGCATTCTTTATGCAAAGCAAGAACATAAAAGTAAATTATCTGTTACTTACCCGAATCCGGAGCTCTCCAGGAGCGTTCACTGATCTCCCCCGTAGCGTGTCTGATGCTGCCGCGTTCTACTAAGCCGAGGAGGGGAGCTCGACGGAAAAGGTGTTCTGGTCTCAGTATGCAAAGCAGCTGGTCAAGCTCCACAAGGTGGCCGAACAGGCCATGAAGGGCCTCATAGTTCGACTATGGCCTAGGGAAGCCATGCCTGGGAGCTACTTCGGTCTGGTGCGGCGGCTGGTGGACGCTTGTCCGTGGATTGAGGTCATCAAGCGCTCCGTCTGCATTGAAGGTGCCCGTCGGGCCCTTGCCCGTGCTAAAGTGCACTGGGGCAAGCTGGACGCGGAGAAGCTTTTGACGGACGCGCCACCGCCGGGCAAGGAGTATCGCACGCCGGAGATGTATTATAAGGGCGTCCTGAAGGGTGCCCGCTGTATAGCGGATGAGTGCTCCAAAGATGTAATTTTTGAGTAGACTCGCATTTGTTATCCTGTACGCTGAAAACTTTGTTCATGTGCGTTAAGCAATGCTTGTTAATTTAAAATATTGCCTTCTGTGCGGCCGTTTATCAAATCTGAGAGATGCAAGTCGTCGGCTTCTACCCCCATGCCACGAGTGCTGGGGTGTTCGGGATAAACCTGAGCGCTCTTGTTCCCATTCTTGGGTCCATCTAGGGAGGCGCTCAGCACAACGAACCAAGCCATCAGACTTATAATGCTTTATCACTCTCACTTAGCCATAGAATTCTATAATTTAAAATTTCGGCGAAGCCCCTAGTATTTGGAAGACCGAGTTCGGGGTGCTATCCACGCCTTGGCCAGATAAATCCGGCTCCTCGCTCTAAGCGGCATAAGTCTTTAAGAACTCGAAAAACCTCGCGAACAGCGGCCGGTCTCTCGCACTATCATGACGGTCAGTTTTAGCTTTCTCTACTAAGGTGTTTGTTGGAACTTCGCCCATAGGATCGATCACATCAAATCACAGATGAACACAAGCACACACGAAAACTTGTAGCCAAGGGCTCTTGTCGTGCCCTTTGTTTCTCCTCTTTTTATTTTCTATTTTCTCGGTCTCTCTCACGGTTTTACAAACTTCACGTCTGGTGCATATATATATGCAAACCAGCACCGACCTAACACCAGCCTAGACGTACTTGCTTTTGGACTCCAAAAGCTTACACGGACACAGTCAAACAAGTCCTGACCGGACCCTCCTGATCATACTAGCCTAATTACTGCTGGACTCTGCCAAACTAACACATGATCTTGACGTACTGGACCTCACGTAAACAAACCTGCTACTTGACTGCTCAAGATTACTACTAACAATCTCTCCCTAATCTTGACACACTTTGCCTTCCGTGCTTCTCCGGTCTTGGTTTGTTGATGATTCACCCCTTGTTGACTCATCCGCTCGCACCACGACAAGTCAAATTGCCGGCTAGATTGTTGCCAACATTCTCTCCCCAATTTTGACTTGGTGATTTTACGGACCACCTCAAATATGTCCTGGACTACCCAGTCTCGCCAGTAACCTGTGGAAAACCCCACCCGGTGAACTTGACCATTCACCCTAGCGAGATACATGCCGACTCCTTGTGGATCGCACCACCCTGTGCACTACACCATGCACTCCAGCCTCATGTAGAGACATGGCCTCATTGAAGAGACTCACCTTCACTGGTTTACCGCCCCCACATAGTTGAACTTGATCCTCTCATCGAGACACATGGACGACCTTGGCAAACTTTATCTTCAACGCCTTCTCACATAGACGAGCACTTGGACATGACGACGACGACCGACTGACCAACCGACCGACCGACCAGTCGTGCTAACCCGCACAACTCCTTGACTCTAACTCCCGGATGACGATCTTGACGACTTTCCGGCACCGCACCACGGCACCACTGCTCCCATCAACGATCTTCTTCCACCGCCTTGCCGGCGACAACCCGCCGTCTCCCTCCATGTCGCTCCGTTGAACGACGATTGCATGATCCTCTCTTCGCCGCATCATCCAGCGACTTCATGGCCCGCCGCTCCTCGTTGCTGCACCAACCAGTGACCATAGCGCCCGCCCCGAGGTGCTAGCAGATCGCCACCCAGGGGCAAGCGCGGCTTCAAATCGACCTAGCTCTTATACCAATTGTTGGAACTTCGCCCACAGGATCGATCAAAGCTTGGCGTTGTCCGGACGTTTAACACCCGGATTGGAGAGTTGCCTTGAGAGGCTGCTCTGTACTTCCGCCGCCAGGGCCGCTGTGTGTTCCTCCGTTCGGAGAGAGTGTTCGGTGTTTCCATTTACCGTGATGACTCCGCGATGGCCTGGCATCTTGAGCTTGAGATATGCGTAGTGCGGTACCGCATTGAATTTTGCAAATGCGATTCGTCCGAGCAGGGCGTGATAGCCACTGCGGAATGGGATTATGTCGAAGATTAACTCCTCGCTTCGGAAATTGCCCGGGGATCCGAAGACCACTTCGAGTGTAACCGAGCCTGTACAGCTGGCTTCTACACCTGGTATGACGCCTTTAAAGGTTGTCTTTGTGGGTTTAATCCTTGAGGGATCTATACCCATTTTTCACATTGTATCCTGATAAAGCAGGTTCAGGCTGCTGCCGCCATCCATCAGGACTCTGGTGAGGTGAAATCCATCAATGATTGGGTCTAGGACCAATGCGGCGAATCCGCCGTGACGGATGCTAGTGGGGTGGTCCCTTCGATCAAAGGTGATCGGGCAGGTGGACCATGGGTTGAACTTTGGGGCGACTGGCTCCATCGCATAGACGTCCTTGAGAGCATGCTTCCGCTCCCTTTTGGGGATGTGGGTTGCGTATATCATGGTCACCGTCCGCACTTGCGGGGGGAATCCCTTCTGTCCTCTGTTGTTCGGCGACCGGGGCTCCTCCTCGTCATTGCTACGTAGCCCCTTGTCTCTGGTTTCGACACTTAACTTGCCTGCTTGCTTGAACACCCAACAATCCCTGTTGGTGTGGTTGGCTGGTTGTTTGGGGGTGCCGTGTATCTGGCACGAACGATCGAGTATCCGGTCTAAGTTGGATGGGCCCGGAGGATTTCTTTTGAACGGCTTCTTCCGCTGACCATGTTTAGAGCCTCTGAATCCGGCATTGACTGTCGTATCCTCAGTATTGTCGTCGTTAATGCGGCGCTTGTGCTTGTTGTGACGTGACCTGCCATTGTTGTCCTTGGTATCCGAATTGCTAGGGCTCTTGGTTATGTTATTGCTATGAGCTAGCCAGCTGTCTTCGCCCGCGCAGAAGCGGGTCATGAGTGTCGTGAGTGCTGCCATAGATTTTGGCTTTTCCTGTCCTAGGTGTCGGGCAAGCCATTCATCTCGGATGTTGTGCCTGAAGGCTGCAAGGGCCTCGGCATCCGGACAGTCGACTATTTGATTTTTCTTGGTTAGGAACCGTGTCCAGAATTGCCTGGCCGATTCCTCTGGCTGCTGGATTATGTGGCTTAGGTCATCGGCGTCTGGTGGCCGCACATAAGTGCCCTGGAAGTTGTCCAGGAATGCGGATTCCAGGTCCTCCCAACAACTAATTGACTCTGCTGGCAGGCTGTTAAGCCAATGTCGAGCTGGTCCTTTAAGCTTGAGCGGGAGGTATTTGATGGCGTGTAGATCATCACCACAGGCCATGTGGATATGAAGGAGATAATCCTCGATCCATACCGCGGGATCAGTTGTGCCATCGTATGATTCGATGTTTACGGGCTTAAAACCCTCGGGGATTTGATGATCCATTACTTCGTCTGTGAAGCATAGTGGGTGTGCGGCGCCCCTGTACTGGGCTATATCGCGACGCAGCTCGGATGAGCTTGGTCTGTTGTATTTGGCCTGGCCGTATTTATCATATCCGGTGTGACGGTTATCATCACATGATGTGGGGCGCCCACGCGATCCGTAGATCGATCTTGTTTGCCTTGCCTTATCCTCCAATAGGTTTCGCAGGTCTGTTGCATTTCCCCGTGCTCTGGTACTCTTAGAGCGGCGTCGGGGTGCGGCTTGGATTGAGGGCCGGGGGCCTCTCTGTCGCGGCCACGGGGTGGCCGGTCGGGCGCATCATACGTTGGTGATGTAGGTTTAGTTGCTTCCTCCTCTAGTTGGGGTAGCAGCCTGCGCTTTGGGTAACCTTTGGAGGGGCGTTCGAGTTTATACTCTTCGGCCACCAGGTTTTCAGTCCATCTGTCGACTAGCAGGTCTTGGTCAGCTCTAAGTTGCTGCTGTTTTTTCTTGAGGCTGCTTGCCGTGGCCATAAGCCTGCGTTTGAAATGCTCTTGTTCGATGGGATCCTCTGGCACGACGAATTCAACGTCGTCGTCGAGGCTTGCCTCGTCTTCGAAGGGAGGCATATAATTGTCGTCCTCGACCTCTCTGTCGGCCGCTCTCTCATGAGGGCTGGCTCCTTCGCCCTCCTGCGCTGAGTCCTGCTGGAGGGGGATGTCTTCGGCGTTGTCCGGAGTGTTGACGTCTCCGGTGCCGGATTCTCCTTTTTTCTTGCTTTGGTGGGATTTAGAGCGGCGCTGCTGACATCGGCGCTTGGGTTGCTTCTTGGAGGGGTCGTCCTCCGCTTTTTCATCGCCATCCCCTGCTTTGGGGGTGTCCACCATGTATATGTGGTATGACGAGGTGGCCTTCCAGTGCCCTATAGGTGCTGGTTCTTGGTTGTCTCCTTCATCGGCGTCCATACCGTCGATGTCTTCGGAGTCGAAGTCGAGCATGTCGGTTAGATCGTCGACAGTGGCTACAAAGTGGGCGGTGGGTGGGTCTTCAAATTTCTTTGTCGTCCGCATCCCAACCCTGCTGACCATAGTCCGGCCAGGGCTCTCCTGACAAAGAGAGAGACTTTAGGGAGTTCAGGATATCGCCAAAGGGCGAGTGTTGAAAGACGTTCGCGGCGGTGAACTCCATGATCGGAGCCCAATCGGGTTCGATCGGAAGGGGTGCGGAAGATTCGGAGTCCGGAACGGAGTCCGGCACCTTGGAGTCACGGGCCTTGCAAAGGACTAGGCTGGTATTCGGCTCTATCGCCGTAGAGATTGCGGCTCCTGGGGCGGCGTCCAACCGTCCGTCCCTGGTCAGCGCAGTCGGCTCCGAGCTAATGGTCGGAGCGGACACCTGAGCGACACTCTGGGCGCTGTCCGGCGGCAGAGCTAGATCATGCCCATCGAGACAGTGCGGCACGCTCGGCCGTGGCTCGAATCCATCAAAGATCAAGTCCCCGCGGATGTCGGCCGTGTAGTTTAAGCTTCCAAACCTGACCTGATGGCCAGGGGCGTAGCTTTCGATCTGCTCCAGATGGCCAAGCGAGTTGGCCCGCAGTGCGAAGCCGCCGAATACGAAGATCTGTCCGGGAGAAAAGTATCACCCTGGACCGCGTCGTGGTTGATGATCGAAGAAGCCATCAGGCCTAAAGGCGATGACACAGAGGAACTCTCAATGAAAGCACCAATGTCGGTGTCAAAACCGGCGGATCTCGGGTAGGGGGTCCCGAACTGTGCGTCTAGGAGGATGGTAATAGGAGACAAGGGACATGATGTTTTTACCCAGGTTCGGGCCCTCTCGGTGGAGGTAAAACCCTACTCCTGCTTGATTAATATTGATGGTATGGGTATTACAAGAGTTGATCTACCACGAGATCAGAGAGGCTAAACCCTAGAAGCTAGCCTATGGTATGATTGTTGTTCGTCCTACGGACTAAAACTCTCCGGTTTATATAGACACCGGGGAGGGCTAGGGTTACACAGAGTCAGTTACAATGGGAGGAGATCTACATATCGTATCGCCAAGCTTGCCTTCCACGCCAAGGAAAGTCCCATTCGGACACGGGACGAGGTCTTCAATCTTGTATCTTCATAGTCCGGGAGTCCGGCCAAAGGTCATTGAGGGAGTCCCGGACTAGGGGGTGTCCGGATAGCCGAACTACCATTATCAGCCGGACTCCAAGACTATGAAGATACAAGATTGAAGACTTCGTCCCGTGTCTGGATGGGACTTTCCTTGGCGTGGAAGGCAAGCTTGGCGATACGGATATGTAGATCTCCTACCATTGTAACCGACTCTGTGTAACCCTAGCCCTCTCCGGTGTCTATATAAACCGGATGGCTTTAGTCCGTAGGACGAACAACAATCATACCATAGGCTAGCTTTTAGGGTTTATCCTCCTTGATCTCGTGGTAGATCAACTCTTGTAATACCCATACCATCAATATTAATCAAGCAGGAGTAGGGTTTTACCTCCATCAAGAGGGCCCGGACCTGGGTAAAAACATCGTGTCCCTCGTCTCCTATTACCATCCGCCTAGACGCACAGTTCGGGACCCCCTACCCGAGATCCGCCGGTTTTGACACCGACATTGGTGCTTTCATTGAGAGTTCCTCTGTGCCGTCACCCATAGGCTCGATGGCTTCTTCGATCATCAATGATGATGCAGTCCAGGGTGAGACTTTCCCCCCGGGACAGATCTTCGTATTCGGCGGCTTCGCACTGCGGGCCAATTCGGTTGGCCATCTGGAGCAGATCGAAGGCTACGCCCCTGGCCGTCAGGTCAGATTTGGAAGTTTGAACTTCATGGCTGACATCCGCGGGGACTTGATCCTCGGTGGATTCGAGCCACAGCCAAGCGTGCCGTACTGTCACGATGGACATGATTTAGCTCTGCAGCCGGACAGTACCCTTAGAAATCAAGCAGGGGCGTTCACTATTATAAAATTCCCTTTTTTACTTACGGCTCGCTAGAGGGCTGATTCCTATGAGGAGACAGTACGGTCGGGGTTCTTCCCGGCACCGGGCCTTCCGGAACAGATTTCTTTCCCCGCTTTCAGGCCTTGGCCTCCGGGTCTTCGGAAGCGGTCCTCTTCTCCCCCTGGAAGGAGGAACTCCTGATTCCTCCCTTACTAAAAGCCTCCTTGGCAGAAGTGGTAGTTTTCCTGTGCCCCCCTTCGCCCTCCTATGGGGGCGTAACTTCCAAGATTTTGATTAACACGAGATCTTTCATGGTCTCAGGGAGGGGGGCCGGACACCGTATCAGTTTCGCTACCGCTATCCACTCCTATTCAAAGGATAGCTGGTTAAAAGGCGAACCCACAATAAATAAGTGGATAGTGTGTCCGGACACAGGGCTACTTACTTGAGTATCCGGGCGATTGCAGCTTAGGCCAGCGTCCTCGGACAAGTCCAGACGCATCTCTTGCGATCCGAAGAACAGTTTGTACATCTCCATGGGTGTCAAACCCATAAAGTGTTGGAGAGTTTGTGGCCCCTCCGGATTGTACTCCCACAGGCGGAGGGGGCGACGTTGGCAGGGCAGTAGGCACCGGATCAGCATAACCTGTGCCACTGCGACTAGATTGATCCCCCTTTCTTGGAGGCCTCGAATCCGGTCCTGCAAAAGGGGTACGTCTTTGGGCGGCCCCCAGTCACGCCCCCTGTCGATCCATGACGCCAACTGTTGTGGAGGACCCGAGCGGAAGACGGGTAGCGGCCTCTGCCTGCTGCCCCTAGGAGCGATGACATAGAACCACTCTTGTTGCCACATGCCGAGCTCTTCTTTAAAGGATCCCTCGGGCCATGGAGCATTGGCCCTCTTGCTTATAATCTCCCCGCCGCACTCTGCCTGACGCCCCTCGATCATCTTCGGCTCCACGTTGAAGGTTTTGAGCCACAGGACAAAGTGGGGGGTAGTGCGGAGGAAGGCTTCGCAGACGACAATAAATGATGAGATGTGGAGGATGGACTCCGGCGCCAGGTCATGGAATTCCAACCCATAGTAAAACATGAGCCCCCTCACGAAGGGGTCGATCGGGAAGCCTAAACCCCGACGGAGGTGAGACATGAACACAACGCTCTCGCGGGGCTCGGGAGTAGGAATAACCTGCCCTCGAGCAGGCAACCTATGCGAAATCTCGTAGGTCAAGTACCTGGCGTCTCTCAGCTTCGACACGTCTTCCTCCGTGACGGAGGAGAGCATCCACTGGCCCCGTAGGTCAGAGCCGGACATTGTCGAAGGTCGAAGGAACCTGAACCTGGAGCCCTGGGTGTTGGAACTCGGGAGCGAGGGGCGAATTTGATTGAAGATTGAAGAAAAAGGACCGGCCTTGGTCTCATTATAAAGAGGAGGGATACCGAGAGCCGTCCCCGTGACCGTTAGGAACCCGCCTTCGATGGAGGAGGCGTGGCGACGGGCGTGGTTGGGTTACCCACGTCCATATTTATGGGAATCTCGGAATAAGGGGAACACGATCTCTGCTTCGACAGGACGTGCCAAGGAAACCGCTTCGCTAAACGCACTGAGGTGGTACAATAAAAACAATTCAAATAAAGGCTTGGTTGTGGTGTGATGTCACACCATGGAATACGTCAGCAGATTGAACTTGTGTGAATATTATTCTCTCTACGGTGGTATGTGGAAATTATTTTGCAGAGCCGGACACTATCCTGGTGTTCACAATCTTCTATAAATCATTCGGAGGAGGAACCCGCCTTGCAACGCCGAAGACAATATGCGTGCCGGACTCGTCGTCATTGAAGCCTGGTTCAGGGGATACTAAGGGAGTCCCGGACTAGGGGGTGTCCGGATAGCCGAACTACCATCATCGGCCGGACTCCAAGACTATGAAGATACAAGATTGAAGACTTCGTCCCGTGTCTGGATGGGACTTTCCTTGGCGTGGAAGGCAAGCTTGGCGATACAGATATGTAGATCTCCTACCATTGTAACCGACTCTGTGTAACCCTAGCCCTCTCCGGTGTTTATATAAACCGGATGGCTTTAGTCCGTAGGACGAACAACAATCATACCATAGGCTAGCTTTTAGGGTTTAGCCTCCTTGATCTCATGGTAGATCTACTCTTGTAACCCACATCATCAATATTAATCAAGCAGGACGTAGGGTTTTACCTCCATCAAGAGGGCCCGAACCTAGGTAAAAACAGCGTGTCCCTCGTCTCCTGTTACCATCCGCCTAGACGCACAGTTCGGGACCCCCTACCCGAGATCCGCCGGTTTTGACACCGACAGTCATAGTCCGGCCATCCGGACACCCCCTAATCCAGGACTCCCTCACTAGCCTATGATGATTATGATTGTGATCGTCCCTCTAAGGACCAACCTCTCCGGTTTATATAGACACCAGAGAGGGCTAGGGTTTACATGGAGTCGCTTACAAAGAAGGAAATATAATATCCGGATCGCCAAGCTTGTCTTCCATGCAAAGGAGAGTCCCATCCGGACACGGGACGGAGTCTTGAGTCTTGTACCTTCACGCCCCAACAGTCCGGACAAAGTATATAGTCCGACTGTCCGGATACCCCCTAATCCAGGACTCCCACAGTAGCCCCTAAACCAGGCTTCAATGACGATGAGTCCGGCGCGCAGTTTTATCTTCGGCATTGCAAGGCGGGTTCCATCTCCGAATACTCCAAAGTAATTATCGAACACTTAGACTGTGTCCGGATCTGCAAGATGATCTTCACTTACCACCGTAGGGAGCATGATATTTCACAAGTGCTATCTGCTGACAATTTTAGACAAAGCGACATGATACTATGGTCAAGTCATTATTCGAACAGTTTTTCCACAACCAGCCTCAGCGCATATCGTGAGGCGGTTTCCTCTGCATGTCTTGCCGAAGCAGAGATCGTGTCCCCTTATCACGGGATTCTCATCAATACGGGTACGAGTAACCCAAACGCACCGCTAATTGCAGCGAGTGGAGAACGAGCGGGTTCCACCAGGCAAGTGGGGAGGCGCAAAAGCTTTTACCGCCCCTATAAAGAGATAAGATCTCTTCCTCTCTACCCACGCCTTTTCCCTCTGCTAGTCCATTCCCCTCTGCTTGAGCCCTAGCGCCCAAGCACTCTTCTTCTCCACTGAAGAGAGGTTCTCCGAAGATGTCCGGATCTGGAGCAGGAGGCAAATGGATGGCCTCTACCGTCCAGGAGAAGGATATCAAGAGGCTCCGAGAGGCCGGGTACCTGGCCAAAAAGATCGACCACCATCTTCCGCCGGCGGGACAGATCGTCCCTACTCCGGAGCCCCACGAGAGGGTCGTGTTTCTTCCTCATTTTGTCCGCGGGCTCAGGTTTCCCCTTCACCCATTCGTTCGAGGTATCATTAATTATTACGGGATTGACTTTCATGATCTTTCCCCCAATTATTTCCTTAACATCTCGACGTTCATCGTCGTGTGTGAGGCTTTTCTCCAAATTTCGCCTCACTTTGGCCTGTGGCTGAAGATTTTCAATGTGAAGCCCAAGGTGGTGAGTGGCGAACATGCCGAGTGCGGTGGCACCATGGTGAGTAAGATGCCCAAGGTTATATGGCCGACGGGCGCCTTCAATGACTCCGTCAAGGAGTGCCAGCAGCAGTGATTCTATATCACCGAACCGCGCGGCAAAAAGTGGGCTGCGGCTCGTGAGTTCAGATCCAGAGCCACACTGCGGCTCACGTCCTGGCCCGAGAAGGGCCTGAACCGGTCCTTGTCCGATGAGTTGTCACTGCTCTAGACGCGCGTCCAGAGTGTGGTCAACAAGGATGTCAAACTCGTCGACGTAGTCCAGGTGATGTTAGTTTGCCTGGTTCTCCCTTGTCAGTGTCGAGCCTGCAATTTGTGGGAATACGACCCAGCTGAGCACCAGACCCTTCGGGAGCTCTATGGTTCCTCCCACAAGGATATTTGGAAGGTGCTCTTTAAGTCCAGCAAATCGTGGCCAGGCTCCGCCGAGGACCGTGGGTATCAATTATCCCATTCTGCAAGTTTGGTAAGTTATTGCTTTGTTCTGTCCATCCATGCTTCAGCTGGCATGTTCTGAGGGAGACATTTTTATCATGCTTTATCATAACCCCAGGGATGGATAAAAAAGGTGGAGCGGATACATTGTCCTGCCCCGCTGCCGGAGGAACCGGCCGGACCTCTTCTGACGAAGATGCTGGTCCCAGCGCCTTACGAGGCGCCAAAGAAAGAGGCCTCTAAGAAGGTCCAAAAGACCCGTAGTGGCCTCCGTTGTTGCGATGCTTCGGATGCAAAATCTGAAGACTCCAGTGACCATCCTTCTTCTAAAGACGAAGAGGAGGAGGCGGAGGAAGACGAGCCTCCCGCAGGAGGTGGGAAGAAAAGGACGGCTTCCTCATCCCTGGAGGCCGAGTCGCCAAAGAGGGGGAGAGGTTCCCTCCCAGAGGCATCCACCACGACTGCCGATAGCAGCCCGGAGTGGGATCCCAGGGCCCAGCCCCTGGAAAAGTCGTAAGTATATGAAATTCGAACACGCATAAGCGCCCGGGGTTGTTTGAATGTAGTAGTTTTAATTGTCGCCATATTTCGTGCAGCCCGTCGGGGTCCCATGCCGGACAATCCTCATCGGAGGATTCGCTGAGCTCAGATGCCCTAGCGAGCGAGACGCCTCCAGAGGCCCCTTCCCCGAAGCATAGGCGCGACACCGAGGTGTCGTCTCAGCGGGACCTGGACCAGGGGGCATATCCCTGGGGCCGGACACACGGGAGCAGCGGCTCCTATGTGTGTCGATGGCAGGGGTGATCTTCGGTCAGGACCCCAGCCAGACACAGTCCTGGAGACCTTTAAAGCTCCGGGATTGGGTAAGCAGCCGCCTTTGGGGGGCTTGCCTGTTCCGCCAGCGGCCTGTGCCCAAGCAGGGCTGCCGGGCGGCCTATTTACAGCGCTAAGAAGCGCGTCTATCACCAATGAACATCGTGCCCTCATGGGCGCGGTGATTGTAAGGATTCGGTCCGCTGATAGCCGACTGAACGGATCATGCCTTAGTCTTATAAAGGGCTTTGAGGTATGTTTCTTAAGAGATCTTTGGGAGGTTGTCATAATATGAGTAGTAGCCCCTGATGCACTGTCCGGTGAAAGAGAGCCGAACAGGGGATCAAATTTTTCCATTTGTGTAGGAGACTCAGCTAATGACGTGTATCCTTTTGTTTGAAAATAGGCGTCTGCAAGAACGACCGCCGCTCATAGTGCGGAGGTGTCCGAACTAAAGCAACGTCTAGAATGGGCCGAAGGGGAACTTGGCCACGTGAAGAAGCAGTTGGAGGACAAGCAAGGTATGCCGGAGCCTTGTGCTAAGTAGAGCACAAATTAGAAGTTGTGCCTAATTAAGGTATTTGCATTGTATGCTCTAGGGGCGAGTGCTGAGATTGAGGCACTGAAGAAGGTTGTGGCCGAAGCCGAACAGGCTCTTCGTGAGAAGCACGAGGCCAGGGTCATTGAAGCTGAGCGAGAGCTCCTGGAGGCCGTGAAGAAAAGCGAGGGCCTGGAGCAGAGTCTAGTAGGAAAAGAATCTGAACTCGCCCAAGCTCTCCAAGCCACGGAGGATGCTTGGGAAGAAGCCCGAGGTGCTTTGAGGGACATTCAGGAGGCCCAGAAGGTTGCGGCTGGTAAGGCCTTTTGTATTCATGGCCATTTTTACATGATAATGGGAGGAACTCTAAGCGATAAGCTGAATTCTTGTTTTCCCAGGGGCATTTGCGAATCTGCCTCGCAGCATATCAGATGCCACCCAATTCTACCGGACCGAGGAGAAGAAGTCTGCGGAGAGGGATTTCTGGTCGCAGTATTTGGCGTCGAATTATCCGGTGCCCTTTATCGATCAGCTGAAGCAGTTGGTCGAACTGCACTAGGCGGCCGAACTAGCCATGAAGGACTTGGTTGTCCGGCTGTGGCCTGCGGAGCCGATTCCAAGCAGTTACTTCGGACTCGTGAAGCAGATTGTTGGCGCTTGCCCTCGGCTTGATGTCATTAAGCGGTCGGTCTGCATAGAGGGTGCGCGCATGGCGTTTGCCCGTGCGTAGGTGCATTGGGGGAAGCTTGATGCTGAGAAGCTGATGACTGAGGGCCGTCGGAGGGTAAGGAGCATCGCAAGCCCGAGTTGTACTATGAAGGTGTACTAAAAGGAGCCCGCCTTGTGGCGGATAAGTGTACCAAAGACATTATATTTCCCTGAAGGAAGTCGTGCCCTTCTTTGTAATGTGGATAATGGCACTTTTATTATATATTGCCTATTTTGTTTGAACGTTTGTTCTTCCTGTGCGGCTGTTTAGTGTATGTAAATCCTAAGAGTTGGCCAATCGTCGGCTTCTGCCCCCACATAAAAAGTATGGGGGTGTTCGGGACATACCTGAACACTCTTTATCCCATTGTTGGGTCCTTTTAAGGAGGTGTTCCTCACCACGAACCAGGCAATCATACTATAGGGCTATATCACTCTCACTTAGCCATAGGAATTCGAGTATGGTGGGTGCAACCCCTAGTGTTCGGAAGGCCGAACTAGGGGCTCTATCGGCGCCTGATCGGAAGACCGATCTGTCGCACTTTGCATTTATAATGGCATTATGCGGAATAAATCTTTAAAGATTTTACAACCTCTCGAATAGCTGACCAGCTCTCGGTGTATCATGACAGTTAGTTTTCGGCTTTCTCTACTGAGGTGCTCATCCGGAATAACCGGGACACAATCGCAGTAGTTCTCCCAACGCTACCTTAGCCGATGGGGCGGAACGTAAGGTACCAAAACATGGGAGCCGGGCAAACCCAACTAATGACCCGAGACATGATTCGGAGCTGATGCATATAGTGTTATAAGTTCTGGGTGCCGAGCGACCGAGAAGGTGGTTGGACTTTATTGTCGTACTATGAAGCCCCTGGCATAATCGGGCATAACACAAGGTGTGAGTGTCGTTTGTGACAAAGAGGTGTCAATGAGAAAAGACGGCTGATAAGTGTTATTTAAGTCTACGCATTATAGTAAAATGACATGTCTATGCATATGAGTGCGGCGTATGCTTATGAAAAGGAGTATTTTTGGTGGAACCTGTCGTGGCCGGACTGGAGGAGGCTGTGTGTGGATCTGAGGTGTATCCGGACTGCCTGCCTTGTGCGTCCGAGCTGATTCTGCGTCGCCAGTCCTGTTCTGCGCCAAAGTTAGTCTGTAAAGACAAATGCTTAAAGGCAGCTGCATATATCGTTGTGGTTGAACCGCGGGTGCCTGAGCGGAGCTTGGCTGAACCACGCCGTAAAGTAGTTCGGATTACTCAATTGGTGTCCGGGTGTTTGGCTGCCGAATCAAAATTTGATAAACGGGCATGACTCGCTATTTCAGCGGCAGTATGATTTCCACTCTAAGAGTGGGGTTCGACCTTGCCCATGGCTGTGACTATGTCACGCGGGACTTGCCTGATGTTGTACCTCGTTGAATCTAGCCTACGTGGTTCGTCCCGATAGTATATGGTAATTACTATATAAGGGGATAAGGCCGAAGACTTATTCTTCGGTGTGGTATTTGTTTGGTGATCCGAAGACAATCATTAGTATGGTGGGTCAGTTAAAACTTGTCCTTTGCACCTTGCATCTTTGAGGAGATGTTATTGATAGTTTTATGCATGTGGGGCTAATGTAAAATGGAGCCCCCAAGCTACTAGGTAGATAGTGAGTGCAATAAAATTGCTATGGCTGGTGTTGTCCGGACGGTCGATGTGATTAGAGATGATCGGCCATATTTTTGTACTGTGAGGGGATCTTCCTCACCATGTTTGACTGGTCCTTTGTTGTTTGAGACCTCCCTTCATTGTTTCCAGCGCAAGATCGGCCGTTTTGTTTGGAAGATCCTGCATTCTCTATTGGTATGCTTGGTCGCCCTTCTGGGGGTACCATGAATTTCACATGGTTGATCGAGTATGCTGCCTGGGACGAATGGGCCTGGGCTGTTCTTTTTCTGTTGACCGGGCTGGGGACCGCTGAATTCGGCACCAACTTCCCTGACTTGACGTTTATGTTGATTGTATCGAGGCTTGAGGATGCCTCCTCGTGTATCCTTCGTATTGTCCTGGACCGTAGTGGTATGTTGACGTCGGGGTATGTGCCTTAGGTTCTCCTTCTTAGGTTGAGGTAGCAATTTATGCCGTGTGTGCCCTTTGTCGGGGCGGTCGAGTCTGTATTCCTTGGTGGCCAGGACCTTGGTCCATCTGTGCACGAGCAAATCTTGGTCAGCTTTGAGCTATTGTTGCTTCCTTTGCAGGCTCCTCACAGTGGCCATGAGCCGTCTCTTGAAGCGAACTTGTTCCACGGGATCCTCAGGCATGCCGAATTCGGCATCGCCGAGGCTTACCTCATCTTCGGAGGGGGGCATATAGTTGTTCCCCTCCAAGTATCCGACCGTGGCCAGTCCGGCCTGCTTGAAGGCAGGCTAATCAGGGTTGTATTCATCTTTGGCACCATCTGGATTGTTTTCATCTCCTGTGCCGGTATTGTTGTGGCGGGGCTTGGAGCGGCGTTGACGACGCCCATGCTTTGCTTTCTTCCCTGAGGGGTTATCCTCCGTTGCCTCATCGCCATTTGTTTCCTTCGGAGTATCCACCGTATATATATCATATGAGGAGGTGGCTGTCCACCGCCCTGTGAGCGGTGATTCCTGTTCTTCTCGTGCATCGTTGTCCATACCGTCGATGTCTTCAGAGTCAAAGTCAAGCACGTCAGTTAAATCATCGATCGTGGCAATGAAGTGGGTGGTGGGTGGGCAGAGAATTCCTTCGTCGCCTGCTTCCCACTCGAGCCGGACATAGTTCGGCCAAGAGTCTCCTGACAAAGAGAGAGACTTTAATGAGTTCGGCACGTCGCCAAAGGGCGGGTGCTGGAAGATATCCGCAGCGGTGAACTCCATTACCGGAACCCAACCAAGTTCTGCGGGCTCGGGAGCGCGCGGACTAGAACCTATAGCCGGATACGAGTACGAAGGTCCGTCGTCACAGGCTTCTTTGGGGGCGAGGCATGTGTTCGGTTCTACCGCCGATGAGTGTGCGGCCTGTGGGGCGGGGTCCATCCACCCGTCCTTGGGAACGCAATCTGCTCCGGTTTTAGGTCCGGGGCTACTGCAAGGGTGATATCCCGAGCATTGTCCGACAGCAGGTCTAAGCCGTGCTCATCGTGACTGTCCGACACTTCTGGCACAGGCCCGAATCCGTTCAAGATCAAGTCTCCACGGATATCTGTCATGTAGTTAAGGTTTCCGAATCTGACCTGGTGGCCAGGGGTGTAGCTGTCGATCTGCTCCAGATGGCCAAGCGAATTGGCCCGTAGTGCGAAGCCGCCGAACACGAAGATCTGTCTAGGGAGAAAAGTCTCACCCTATACCATGTTGTTGACGATTGAAGGAGCCATCAAGCCTTGCAGCAACGACACAGAGGAACTCTCAATGAAAGCACCAATGTCGGTGTCAAAACTGGCGGATCTCGGGTAGGGGGTCCTGATCTATGCGTCTTAGGCTAATGGTAATAGGAGGCAAGGGACACAATGTTTACCCAGGTTTGGGCCCTCTCGATGGAGGTAAAACCCTACTTCCTACTTGATTGATATTGATGATATGAGTAGTACAAGAGTTGATCTACCACGAGATCGTAGAGGCTAAACCCTAGAAGCTAGCCTGTGATGATTATGATTGCAATTGTCCCTCTAAGGAGCAACCTCTCCGGTTTATATAGACACCGGAGAGGGCTAGGGTTTACATGGAGTCGGTTACAAATAAGGAAATATAATATCCGGATCGCCAAGCTTGTCTTCCACGCAAAGGAGAGTCCCATCCGGACATGGGAGGGAGTCTTGAGTCTTGTACCTTCACGCCCCAACAGTCCGAACAAAGTATACAGTCCGGCTGTCCGGATACCCCCTAATCCAGGACTCCCTCAGGGAACATCGGGGCAGCTCCTTGGAGGTGGAGGACTGGGTGGCTGAACCGGCGGGACAACGAGATCGACAACGTATCCTTATTCGGTATGGTGGATGAGGGACGTTGAGGTGTTGTTGTGTACGACGTCATCGGGGAAGAGGCTCCGGCTAGGTGGCGGATGGAGGAGGGTGTGGGGCTTCGTCGTGGGTTTTCGCGGCCTCGGTGTATGAATGGGTGGGTGGATGGGATGGGAGTGGGGAACCATGGCTTAGGGATGCGCTTGTCCGAAATATGGGGTAAGTTACAAAAGTACCCCCACCGATTTGAGGCGGTTCTTTCAGTTCAGGGGTACCACGAGCATTTCACGTGTCGGGATTTCACAGGAGGTGGGAGTTTTCGCGTGCGTTGTAATTTTGGAATAGCAAGGCACGGGTTGAGATGTAGGGAGTTGTCGGAGCACAATGAGACAAAGATATATCTTAAATATTTTGGGGTAACAAGGCGCGGGTTGAAGAGGCGGGAGTTTCGCAGCATGATAGACAGAGACGCTAGCTTGAAATTTCGGCATAACAAGGCGCGACTTGAAATTTCGGGAGAACAAGCTTAACGTGTACCCAAAAAAAAGACAATTTGCACCTCAACACGCACAACACATGCACAAACACCATTTAGACTAGAGTAAGGTACACGTGGACTGCACGCATGAGATTTGGCAACCAAATTATGAATAAATACCACATTATAGCATGTAAGCTTTGAGTCATATATGCATGATGTAGATGTTCATTTACTTCTTATAGTTCATTTCATTCAAAATCATCTAGTTTTTATAAGAAATCTAATCTATTTTAAGATTCATGGAATTGTGCGTTGTAAGACATAAAGTAAAAACAAATAATGACAAATCGTGTAGAAAAACATTTGGGCAATTCTGATACGGAAGATTATAGAACAAAGAAAAGTGCTTGTGTTTTGATGTTTGTGCATTATGCTTAAGTTCAACCATGGAGTCTTCTAGATTATACATGTGGCGAAATCTGGTGGAATCTAGATGATATCCAACATCCAGTAGTGCTCAAATTTGCCATCTCTGGACCATGGGATCCGCCTCATCCAACGACCATCTTTCAAAGTTAAAGTTACCCGCACACAATATAAACATATAAAATATAATATATATATATATGGGTATAGATATTGATATGTGATGCGAAAGCCACCCATCATCTCCAATTAGAATAGTGTGTCCATGCATGGACGCGACGTGGCCAAATGATGTCTGCCATCGGTATCTCAAATTCAAATTAGTCTGACCTTGTTCAATGTGTATACATTACAACATGCTCGTTTCCAAACCACACCGCGCAGATCTCTGTTATATGATGCATGCATGGGTTTCAAACATCAGGATCTCTTATTCAAATATTTGAATTCAACTTTACATTGATTGTGACCTCACCTAGTCTTTTACACCCACACAGTCGTCTTCTCTTTATAATTGTACCACTAACTTTCTCTCGTGCGTGCATGCACATGCACTACCAGTCGGCATTATCCATCGCACACATGCAATATTTTTCTTCAGGTCGGTCTCCCATGAAGGCACACACCGACACACATCCCCCTCTCCATCATATCAGGCATTCTTTATCTCTCACGCGTGCATCGCATGCGCAACGATTGATGTTCCTCTATGTCTGTGTGTATATAGCTAGGTCTTTCATAGTTTTCCACACAAACCGATCAATCGATATATCCAGTGAGGTCTCACCCTCTTTCCCACGTCCACATCGATCAATCTATACCTCTCTATATAGGATTAACATATATAGCTAATACACCCACATTAATTATATATCCAACGTCCCCCTCTCATCATCCATACCTTCTACTTCATCTCTCAGACGCGCGCACAATGGCGAAGACAGGGGGTAGCAAGGGCCCTGCCCCCCCCCCTCCAACATCACTATATATCGAGGCTAAAATGAATGTGATCATTAGACAATTGCTACTAAAAATGGTTTAAGTTCATGAATTGACCATCCTCGTAAAGGATTAGCAATGCTTGGCCCCCTAGCTCGTTTATTTTTCATGGCTCCGCCACTGCGCGCAACAGCGCACGTTCTCGCCCGCTCTCTCTAAATATCAATCTCGCACTGGTGCACTCCTTCATAGTCTCCCTCCACTCGGCCCCTCGCACCATCTTCTAGCCCCCCACCGGATTTTGCCACATGTACAATCTAGCAGACTCCATGGTTGATCTTAAGCATAATGCACAAACCTCAAAACAACAGTGGTTCGCCTTTGTTCTAGAATCTTCCATATCATAACTGCCCAAACTTTTTTTCTAGTTGAATTGCCATTATTTGTTTTTACTTTATGCTTTACAACGCACAATTCTATGAATCATAAAATAGATTAAGGGCTTCTTTGATTCAAAGGATTCTCAAAGGAATTTTGGAGGATTATAATCCTTAGGAATTTTTCCTATCTTGGTTGTTTGATTCGTAGGATTGTAAACCATAGGAATTTTTCCATATGATTCATTTGCACTAGATTTCATAGGAAACATCCCATCCACTCAAACCTCTTTTAAAGAATTCTGCATTTTTTCTATACACAATCAAACACTCGTACAATCATGTAGGATTCAAGACGATGTTCCACTATAATCCCATGTTTTTCCTATTCCCGCCTTTTGGAAATCCTACGAATCCAAGAGGCCCTAGCTTTTTTATAAAAACTAATTGATTTTGAATGAGATGAACTATAAGAATTAAACGAAGGTCTACATCAGGCATATATGACTCAAAGCTTACATGCCATAGTGTGGTATTTATTCATAATTTGGTTGCAAAATCTGGTGCGTGCAATGCACGTGTACCTTACTAGTACTTCGAGTATGTGAAAAACACGTAAATTAGAATTCCAATGGCACGCTACACAGTGTCTCTCTTACAGTTCATGAAGCCACGTGGCACATGTGGAGGCGTTCTCGCGACCTCCTTGTGTGGATTGATCACAGTGACGTGTTGCTGGTTCCAGAAGAATGTACTCGTCCTCCCTGAGTCATACTGTCGGTACATGCATGAAGCAAAGATGTGCACGCACGCCACGCATGCACTCATTCCCTCGCACGCACACGCGGGTACACGGGCGGACGCAATTTTGTGCCAAGATCCACCCCATGTGATAATTTGACGCGTGTAAAGTCGTTCACTTCATTGATGGTCAATTAATATAGCGCATTCAAATTGAGTGGACGTGAGGACGGAAGAAAGACATTACTACTCCACTGCGCGCATGCGAGTAGTTAAATCGTGGGTTGCTAGTAGTACTTCCATTGGTCTCCTTCGTATTTTGTGCTAATTTTTGACAGTAACAGAATATTTACGCATTTGAGCAGTGTACTCTACTTGAAATTTATGTTCCACTAAACTCATCGGGAGCCATTTCGGGCCTCGAAACCAAAACCATCAATTAATCTTTACCTTGTTCCCATCCCATTCGAAAGTCTGCTCACACCTACTAGTACGTACCAAACCTGAATGTGTTCCCACTATGCAGGTACTAGTACTAGTGCTAGTACTTAGGTTATAAAAAGGGGAACTACCTAACCGAAAAATACTCTACCTTTCCTCCTCATAAGTGCTTCTTCTTCGTCCATCCTTGCCATGGCCGGTGAGCAGAGCTCTAGGTCGAGAACTACTCGTAATAAGGGAGCGGCAACCAAGGCTGCGGAAAAAAGAGAGGGCTCGCCACCACGCAGAGACCTCGAAAGATCTCTCACGGGCAGGCGATGGCTCCCAGGAGCGCCCTAGCCGCGGAGGCGAACATGCCGCGCCGGCGATGTTGGAGTCGTTATCCCTCGACGGCATGCCCGATCAGCTCAATAAGCACCTGAATAAGCAGAAGGAGTTCATCCACGGCTTGGTGGAGCTGCTGTAGGAGAGCCTCACGACATGCCCGCTGAGCTCAATAAGCAGGGGAGTTGACCGCCGGCTTGGTGATGCTGCTGAAGAAGAGCATTGCCTCGGAGAAGAAGGCGACCGGCAAAATCCTGCAACTTCAGGAGGACAAGGAGAAGCTCTACCACGAGCTCGACATGTTGAAGGAGAAGAACGCCGGCTGGAAGAAGCTGCATGAGAATAGTAGTTCCTCGATGAAGATGCTCCAGGCCCTTGTCATGGAACAGAAGGAGGAGTTGGCGAAGCTCCGCATCGAGCACCCGGCTGCTGTCAAGGTACATAATGCAGCCGTGGAATAGATGATGAAGGCACGCGTCGAGAAATCCCGCATCATGGACAGAATGAAGAAGATGGCGAAGGAGACGCGCAAGGAGATGGAGGTCGTGGAGGCGATGAAGAAGTAGTTACGACTCCGCAACGAATTAGATCATTTGGGGTGATAATCTTCCTTCTTATTTTGCTCTTGCGTTTCATCTTTTGCTTCGGGTGTTTCGCCGCACGTGTCACGTTCTCTGCGAGGCATGAATAGAACAATGCTAACAATGAGATGACTAGCAAATTAGATCATTTTTTAGCGCCATATGGCATTGGGCTGCCGTGTTTCGTGCTCCTCCGTTGTAGTACTACTCCAGTGGAAAACTTGAGTATACAACAGGGTTCTTTGCTCCTCCTTAGGTCATCGGCACATTTATACGAGTAGTCAAATCACAAGGCCCCGCCTTCCAGCAGTAATGAGCCGTCAAATCACAAAGGCCCTCGCCTCTCGTGAAACCGACCAAGCTAGACCGCCCCGCCCTCTAGCCTTTTAAAAAATGTATACTTTTGTATAGTAGTAGTATCGATGGATTGCGCCATGGAGCAAAACTTGAAATTAAAAAAAAGTGGTACATATAGAGAGCGCTCGTCACCAAATTACGCATATAGTACTATTAAAAAGGCTAGTCACAATAATGGTGTCCAGCACAACCCACCCCTCAAATAAAACTAAGCACCCTGGAATTCTTTGACAAAACTAAGCACCCTGAAATTCTTTGACAACTAAACTACTGGCTATATGATGTTGGCCATATATATTGTATGTATATAATGTGAAGAAACGAGTGGTAGTACTATACCAACTAAAAGATGAAATGTAAGAAATACTAGTATGTACGTATTGAAGAGTTAAAGTAACAAGAAGAAACATAACATAGTTCTGCTAGGGGCTCAGCACAACACACCCCTCAAATTAAACTAAGCACACCTAAAATTAAACTATGCAACTAATCTGGTAGACACTGCATTAGAACCACCATGAGCAATGCTACGTCTTGAGCTTGCGTTGGTTTTCCTTGAAGAGGAAAGGGTGATGCAGCAATAGTAGCGTAAGTATTTCCCTCAGTTTTTGAGAACCAATGTATCAATCCAGTACGAGGCTCCTCAAAAGTCCCACGCACCTACACAAACAAACAAAGAACTCGCAACCAAAGCAATAAAGGGGTTGTCAATCCCTTCACGGCCACTTGCGAAAGTGAGATCTAATAGAGATTGTATGATAAGATAAATATATTTTTGGTATTTTATAATATAGATGCAAAAAGTAAAGATGCAAATAAAAGTAGATTGGAAGCAAATATGATAAAGGATAGACCCGGGGGCCATAGGATTCACTAGAGGCTTCTCTCAAGATAGCATCAGTATTACGGCGGGTGAACAAATTACTGTCGAGCAATTGATAGAAAAGCGAATAATTATGAGATTATCTAGGCATGATCATGTATATAGGCATCCCGTCCGCAACAAGTAGACCGACTCCTGCCTGCATCTACTACTATTAGTCCACACATCGACCGACTCCTACCTACATCTAGAGTATTAAGTTCATAAGAACAGAGTAACGCATTAAGCAAGATGGCATGATGTAGAGGGATAAACTCATGCAATATGATATAAACCCCATCTTTTTATCCTTGATGGCAACAATACAATATGTGCCTTGCAACCCCTCCTGTCACTAGGTAAGGACACCGCAAGATTGAACCCAAAGCTAAGCACTTCTCCCATGGCAAGAAAGATCAATCTAGTAGGCCAAACCAAACTGATAATTCAAAGAGACTTGCAAAGATAACTCAATCATACATAAAAGAATTCAGAGGAGATTCAAATATTTCTCATAGATAAACTTGATCATAAAACCACAATTCATCGGATCTCGACAAACACACCGCAAAAAGAGTTTACATCGAATAGATCTCCACTAGAGAGGGGGAGAACATTGTATTGAGATCCAATAAAGAGAGAAGAAGCCATCTAGCTAATAACTATGGACCCGAAGGTCTGTGGTAAACTACTCACAACTCATCGGAGGGGCTATGGTGTTGATGTAGAAGCCCTCTATGGTCGATTCCCCCTCCGGCAGAGCGCCGGCGAAGGCTCCAAGACAGGATCTCGCGGATACAGAAGGTTACGATAGCATGAAACCCATAAAGCCCATAAACATCCAAAATGGGTAATATAATAGCATGAAACAATCAAAAATTATAGATACGTTGGAGACATATCAAGCATCCCCAAGCTTAATTCCTGCTCGTCCTCGAGTAGGTAAATGATAAAAACAGAATTTTTGATGTGGAATGCTACCTAACATAATTCTCAATGTAATTTTCTTTAATGGGGCATGAATGTTCAGATCCGAATGATACAAAATAAAAGTTCATATTGACATAAAAATAGTGATACTTCAAGCATACTAATCAAAGTAATCATGTCTTCTCAAAATAACATGGCTAAAGAAAGCTATCCATACAAAATCATATAGTCTTGTTGTTGCTCTATCTTCATCAGACAAAGTATTTAATCATGCACAACCCCGATGACAAGCCAAGCAATTGTTTCATACTTTAATAATCTCAAATTCTTTCAACTTTCACGCAATACATGAGCGTGAGCCATGGACATAGCACTATATGTGGAGTAGAATGGTGGTTGTGGAGAAGACAAAAAAGAAGAAGATAGTCTCACATCAACTAGGCGTATCAACGGGCTATGGAGATGCCCATTAATAGATATCAATGCGAGTGAGTAGGGATTAAATTGCAACGGATGCACAAGAGCTATAAATATATGAAAGCTCAACAAAAGAAACTAAGCGGGTGTGTATCCAACTTGCTTGCTCATGAAGACCTAGGGCATTTTGAGGAAGCCCATCATTGGAATATACAAGCCAAGTTCTATAATGAAAAATTCCCACTAGTATATGAAAGTGACAACATATGAGACTCTCTAACATGAAGATCATGGTGCTACTTTGAAGCACAAGTGTGGAAAAAGAGATAGTAGCATTGTCCCTTCTCTCTTTTTCCCTCATATTTTTTTTCTTTTTTTTCTTTTTTTGCTTTGGCCTTTTTTTCTTTTTGGCCTTTCTCTTTTTTTCTTTTTCCCTTTTTTTTCTTTTTGTAAAGTCCGAAGTCTCATCCCGACTTGTGGGGGAATCGTAGTCTTCATCATCCTTTCCTCACTAGGACAATGCTCTAATAATGAAGATCATCACACTTTTATGGATTTACAACTCAAGAATTACAACTCAAAGCTAGAACAAGATATGACTCTATATCAATGCCTTCGGCGGTGTACCGGGATATGCAATGAATCAAGAGCGACATGTATAAAAATTATGAAGGTGGCTTTGCCACAAATACGATGTCAACTACATGATCATGCAAAGAGCAATATGACAAAAGTAATGCGTGTCATATGAACGGAACGGTGGAAAGTTGCATGGCAATATATCTCGGAATGGCTATGGAAATGCCATAATAGGTAGGTATGGTGGCTATTTTGAGGAAGGTAAATGGTGGGTGTATGGTACCGGCGAAAGTTGTGCGGCACAAGAGAGGCTAGCAATGGTGGAAGGGTGAGGGTGCGTATAATCCATGGACTCAACATTAGTCAAAAGAACTCATATATTTATTGCAAAAATCTAGAAGTAGTCAAAAACAAAGTACTACACGCATGCTCTTAGGGGGATAGATTGGTAGGAAAAGACCATCACTCATCCCCGACCGCCATTCATAAGGAAGACAATCAATAAATAAAATTATGCTGCAACTTCGTCACAAAGCGGTTCACCATACGTGCATGCTACGGGAATCACAAACCTCAACTCAAGTATTTTACATAATCACCTCAACTAGCATGACTTTAATATCACTACCTCCATATCTCAAAACAATTATCAAGCGTCAAATTGATCATAGCATCCAATTCACTTTCTATGATAGTTTTTATTATACCCAAGTTGGATGCTCATCATTCTAGTACCAAATTTGTAATCAAAGCAAATAGCATGCTGTTCTAAAAGACTCTCAAAATATTATAAGTGAAGCATGAGAGACTAGCAATTTCTTCAAAATTAATCCACCGCCGTGCTCTAAAAGATATAAGTGAAGCACTAGAGCAAAAACTATCAGGCTCAAAAATATAAGTGAAGCACATAGAGTATTCTAGCAAATTCTAATCAAGTGGGCTTCTCCCAAAAGGTGTGTACAGCAAGGATGATTATGGTAAATTAAAAATCAAAGACTAATATAATACATGATGCTCCAAGCAAAACACATATCATGTGGCGAATAAAAATATAGCTCCGAGTAAAGTCACCAATGAACGAAGACGAAAGAGGGGATGCCTTCTCGAGGCATCCCCAAGCTTAGGCTTTTGGCTATCCTTTAATATCTTGGGGTGCCATGGGCATCCCCAAGCTTAGGTTCTTGCCACTCCTTATTCCATAGTCCATAAAAGCTTTACCCAAAACTTGAAAACTTCACAACACAAAACTCAACAGGAAATCTTATAAGCTCCGTTAGTGAAAGAAAACAAAACCACCACACAAGGTACTGTAATGAACTCATTATTTATTTATTTTGGTGTTAAACCTACTGTATTCCAACTTATCTATGGTTTATAAACTATTTTACTAGCCATAGATGCATCAAAATAAGCAAACAACACACGAAAAACAGAATCTATCAAAAACAGAATAGTCTATAGAAATCTGTAACTAACGCAAACTTATGGAACTCTTAAAATCCTACCAAAATAGGAAGTCCCGGACAATTTGTCTATTGATCAGACGAAAAATGAATCAACGCAAAAGCACGTTACTGTGATTTAACAAAACTAAATTCGTGCGTGCAAAGTTTCTGTTTTTCAGCAGAATCAAATCAACTATTATCATAGGTTATCCTATAGGTTCTACTTGGCACAAACACTAATTAAAAGATAAAAACACATCTAAACATAAGGTATATGCAAGATTTATTACTAAACAGGGACAAAAACAAAAAACATAAATAAAATTGGGTTGCCTCCCAACTAACGCTATCGTTTAACGCCCCTAGCTAGGCATAAAAGCGAAGATAGATCTAAGTAGTGCCATCTTTGGCACTAAATTCATAAGTAGCCCGCATGATAGATTCATAAGGTAATTTGACTTTCTTTCTTGGAAAGTGCTCCATGCCTTTCTTTAATGGAAATTGGAATCTAATATTCCCTTCCTTCATATCAATAATCGCGTCAATCGTTCTAAGGAAAGGTCTAGCAAGAATAATAGGGCAAGAAATATTGCAATCTATATCAAGAACGATAAAATCTACGGGCACCAAATTTCTATTTGCAACAATGAGAACATCATTGATCCTTCCCATTGGATTTTTAATGGTGGAATCCGCAAGGTGCAAATTTAAAGACCAATCATCAAGATCATGGAAACCTAGAATATCACATAGAGTTTTCGGAATCGTGGAAACACTAGCACCCAAATCACACAAAGCAAAACACTCATGATCTTTAATTATAATCTTTATAGTAGGTTCCCTCTCATCATTAAGTTTTCTAGGTATAGAAACTTCCAAATTAAGTTTTTCATCATAAGATTGCATCAGGCATCAATGATATGTTTGGTAAAAGCTTTATTTTGACTATAAGCATGAGGAGAATTAACAACGGATTGCAACAAGGAAATATAACCTTCTAAAGAACAATTATCATAATCAAATTCCTTGAAATCCGAGATAGTGGGTTCAATACTATTTAAAGTCATGACCTCTCCAATCCCACTTTTACCAAATTTAGCATCAAAATCTACAAACTCCGAATTCTTGGGACGCCTTCTAGGTAAAGTTGACTCATATTTAGTCCCATAATTATCAAGATTCATATTGCAAAACAAAGATCTAATAGGAGATGCATCAATAACTTTAAGATCTTCATCATTATTTTCATGGAAACTAGAAGAACACGCCTTTACAAAGCAATATTTCTTAGCACGCAATCTAGCGGTTCTTTCCTTGCACTCATCAATGGAAATTCTCATGGCTTTGAGAGACTCATTGATATCATGCTTAGGAGGAGAAGATCTAAGTTTAAGACAATCAACATCAAGCGAAAGTCTATCAATGTTCCTAGCCAAATCATCAACTTTGAGCAATTATTTTTCAAGCAAAGCATTAAAATTCTTTTGAGAGATCATAAATTCTTTCAAACTATTCTCAAAATCAGAGGGCATCTTATTAAAATTACCGTAAGAATTATTGTAGGAATTTCCATAACTATTAGAGGGATTACTAGGGAACGGTCTAGCATTAAAGTTTCCTCTATATGCATTATTTCCAAAACTATTCCTACCAACAAAATTCACATCCATAGATTCATTATTATTCTCAATCGAAGTAGACAAAGGCATATCATTGGGTTCAAGAGGAGTATTTTTAGTAGCAAACAATTGCATAAGTTCATCCATCTTTCCACTCAAAACATTGATTTCTTCTATAGCATGCACTTTTTTACTAGAAGATCTTTCGGTGTGACATTGAGAATAATTAGCCATAATATTATCAAGAAGTTTTGTAGCATCTTCTAACGTGATTTCCATAAACGTGCCTCCCGCGGCCGAATCTAAGAGATTTCTAGAAGCAAAGTTCAAACCGGCATAATATTTTTGTACGATCATCCATAAATTCAAACCATGAGTAGGGCAATTGCGAAGCATCAATTTCATTCTTTCCCAAGATTGGGCAACATGCTCATGATCTAGTTGCTTAAAATTCATAATATCATTCCTAAGAGTGATGATCTTAGCGGGAGGAAAATACTTAGAGATAAAAGCATCTTTGCACTTGTTCCAAGAATCAATACTATTTTTAGGCAAAGACGAAAACCAAACTTTAGCACGATCTCTAAGTGAAAACGGAAACAACTTCAATTTAACAATATTGTTATCCGTATCTTTCTTCTTTTGCATATCACACAAATCAACAAAGTTGTTTAGATGAGTAGCGGCATCTTCACTAGGAAGGCCGGCAAATTGATCTTTCATAACAAGATTCAGCAAAGCAGTATTGATTTCACAAGACTGAACATCATTAAGAGGAGCAATCGGAGTACTAAGGAAATCATTATTATTGGTATTCGAGAAATCACACAATTTGGTATTATCTTGCGCCATGGCAACAAGTAATCCAACACACAAGCAACCAGAAAAAGGCAAGCGGAAAGAGAGGAGGAGATTGGGAAAGAGAGGGCGAATAAAACAGCAAGGGTGAAGTGGGGGAGAGGAAAACGAGAGGCAAATGGCAAATAATGTAAATGCGAGGGAGATGGGTTTGTGATGGGTACTTGGTATGTCTTGACTTGAGCGAAGACCTCCCCGGCAATGGCGCCAGAAATCCTTCTTGCTACGTCTTGAGCTTGCGTTGGTTTTCCTTGAAGAGGAAAGGGTGATGCAGCAATAGTAGCATAAGTATTTCCCTTAGTTTTTGAGAACCAAGGTATCAATCCAGTAAGAGGCTCCTCAAAAGTCCCACACACCTACACAAACAAACAAAGAACTCGCAACCAACGCAATAAAGGGGTTGTCAATCCCTTCATGGCCACTTGCAAAAGTGAGATCTAATAGAGATAGTATGATAAGATAAATATATTTTTGGTATTTTATAATATAGATGCAAAAAGTAAAGATGCAAATAAAAGTAGATTGGAAGCAAATATGATAAAGGATAGACCCGGGGGCCATAGGTTTCACTAGAGGCTTCCCTCAAGATAGCATAAGTATTACGGTGGGTGAACAAATTACTGTCGAGCAATTGATAGAAAAGCGAATAATTATGAGATTATCTAGGCATGATCGTGTATATAGGCATCACATCCGCAACAAGTAAACCGACTCCTGCCTGCATCTACTACTATTACTCCACACATCGACCGACTCCTGCCTGCATCTAGAGTATTAAGTTCATAAGAACAGAGTAACGCCTTAAGCAAGATGACATGATGTAGAGGGATAAACTCAAGAAATATGATATAAACCCCATCTTTTTATCCTCGATGGCAACAATACAATACGTGCCTTGCAACCCTTTCTGTCACTGGGTAAGGACACCACAAGATTGAACCCAAAGCTAAGCACTTCTCCCATGGCAAGAAAGATCAATCTAGTAGGCCAAACCAAACTAATAATTCGAAGAGACTTGCAAAGATAACTCAATCATACATAAAAGAATTCATAGGAGATTCAAATATTTCCCATAGATAAACTTGATCATAAACCCACAATTCATCGGATCTCGACAAACACACCGCAAAAAGAGTTTACATCGAATAGATCTCCACAAGAGAGGGGGAGAACATTGTATTGAGATCCAAAAAGAGAGAAGAAGCCATCTAGCTAATAGCTATGGACCCATAGGTCTATGGTAAACTACTCACAACTCATCGGAGGGGCTATGGTGTTGATGTAGAGGCCCTCCATGGTTGATTCCCCCTCCGGCAGAGCGCCGGCGAAGGCTCCAAGATGGGATCTCGAGGATACAGAAGGTTACGTTGGTGGAAATTGTGTTTTGGTGGCTCCCTGGATGTTTTCGGGATACGTAGGCTTATATAGGAGGAAGAAGTACGTCGGTGGCCGCCCGAGGGGCCCACGAGACAGGGCGCCCTACCCTCTTGTGGCCGCCTCGGCTGCTTCTTGGCTTGTACTCCAAGTCCTCTAGATCACGTTCGTTCCAAAAATCACGCTCCTGAAGGTTTCATTCCGTTTGGACTCCGTTTGATACTCCTTTTCTTCGAAATACTGAAATAGGCAATAAAACAACAATACGGGTTGGGCCTCCGGTTAGTAGGTTAGTCCCAAAAATGATATAAATGTGTAAAATAAAGCCCATAAACATCCAAAAGGGGTAATATAATAGCATGAAACAATCAAAAATTATAGATACGCTGGAGATGTATCAAGCAACGACACTGCCACCTTACTCGGAGTCCTCATCCTCGTCCTCGACTTCGTCCTTGTCCCTCTTCCTCTTGGCCGATACTTCTTTGCTTGAACCGCACACTTGGCTCTTGCTCTTCATCCAACCCTTGTATATATTGAAACAAAGGTAGCCATCCATTGCAGCGTAGTGGATGTGGGATATATCTAGTACATTTCGCTGCCATGCATGACGATGAAACGTGTGATGAGGTTTCTCTAGTTTACCGTACGAAGGATGAACCATGGCTCCTGCCAGGGTCAGCATTGAAGGCTGGCCACTGGAGGGCAGCAGCCGATTCTTCTGGAGGTCGAAGGGGTTGCCTACAGCGAGGCCTATCTGACCCAGGACTCTTTTGTCGTTTGTAAAGTCTACAGTAACGAATTTGACTAGGTTTCTCTTGAGGAAATTCTTAAAATCCAGGCATTCAACATCGGCATGGCATATGTGGTAGACCAAGCATAAGTCATGCACGCAAACCTGGATCACAGCAGGCTTCTTCCTCTCTTCCTCCTTTAGATCCTTCTCTCGTCCCAGGACTGTGGTGTACTCAACATCTAGCCCAGCGACCCACTCATCATCTGAGTTTTTGAACATGCGTCTGAAGCAAGCAAGCATCCTTTCACCATTGCGGAAGAATGGGTGTAGATGACGTCGAACTCATCGCCGGTGATGGTTCTAACCTTGTACTCACCGCCGATCATGGAGATTTGGGACGCCATGGATTTGGGAGGAGGGTTAGGATTAGTGGAACTTCCGTAATGTGAAAGGACGGGACGACTAGGAGTGAACCGCCGTAATATTAAAGGACGTGCGGGGATGAGTAGGAGCGAACTGCCAGCGTGCGAACGGCAGGGTAGTGGCTTTCCATTCTCCCATGATATGGGCTTCCGACAGCCCTTGGATCTGAGATCGAACGGTTGCATGGCGTGATTCTAGACCTATGGGTGAATATCCTATCCTGGAGGGTTATTCTGCAAATTTTTAGCAACTTAGCATGCGACCGTTCGATCTTAGGTCCAAGGGCTGCCAGCAGCCTATATCATGGTCGCGCCTACCACGACCGTCGCGTCGCTCGCGCGGTCGCGCCCTTGGAGATTTAACATGGTGCGTTAGGCTATCTGATGTTGGCATGTCACCACTTAGTCACTCATACTACAACAAGGTTAGCTATAAGGTTGGCTATAAGTGTATTTTTTTTACTTCTCTCTATCTCTTTCTTCGTACTCCCTCCGTCCCATAATATAAGAACGTTTTTGACACTAGTGTAGTGCCAAAAACATTCTTATATTATGGAACAGAGGGAGTGGTATTTATTGCATTTGCCAAGGAGTGACCTCTTCCAATGAAATGGTGCTTTAGATGAGGTGCTAAGGGCATTAAATGGCTTAGCAATCAAGTCCCCAATGCATATGTGCTTATTAGTTTTTTGTTGCTAAGTTTGCTTTATTTAATTAGCTATAGACTCAAAATTGTCTTTTCACCTAGGTACACGCGCTTAGCACCGTTTATTCCTTGGGTCACCAAACTAGTCTCTCTCGTCTTGATTAACTTGCCACATCAGACTTTATGCCTATGTGGCAAGCTTAGCACCTGTAGGAGCAAGTAAGTACAATAGTGCGCTTTACATGGCATTTTTACATATGTGGAAGAAAGAGAGGCAAGGAAAAAGTGGAGAAGTGGGCTCTCATGCAAGAGCCAGCCTATACATGGTGGAGCATTGGGAGAGGCACCTGTATGGAGGTGGTCAGGAATCAGGAGACTCACGCCGGTCGTAGTGCCGCAGTTAAAATGATAATGGCAAGTCAAATCACGGGGCCCCACCTGTCCAGCAGTAACTTGCTGTCAAATCACACAACCCTACGTTTGCAGCAGCCTACTCCCTCATCTTCTCGCATCTCTGTCAAACCGACTAGGCGGAACTGCCCCGCCTATCGCACAGGAAAAGCCCCACCATTGACTTTTAAATAGTACAATATACTAATTTTGTATCCATGGATTGCGCCATGGAGCAAAGCCTCTAGAAAACGGCGGTACATATGTACGGAGTATATAGCACGCCCATCGCGTTCGCGTCGCACCCCAGACGATCGGTCGGTCTGGCACGCTGCTCTCCGAATGGAACGCGCATCATATTGCGTTTGCACACACATGTGGGACTACAATTGAGAACCAACCATAGGCACACTCCCCGGCCCCGCAAGTCGGGTGACTTAATAGAAGAGGGAGACAAGCGATAGTACTAGAGAAGTGTTGTACTACGTTGGTGCTTGGACGATCCCTGCAAGACATGGAAGATCAGTTCGTCCATGCATGTGACCAGACTCCAGCAGACACGCCTAGATTGGCTATCGTCTACATATCGTGCAGGCTGTGTTGTACAGGGTTGTAGTTCTGGTGAGAAATCTAAAAAATGTTTCTTGTCATCTCGCAAAATTAGGTGTCATGTGCTTCGGATCACTGCGAGGGTTAAACAGCAACAACTGAGTTGGGCTAGTCATTGGGGCACATGCACGAAGACTACTCGACTGCCATCTAGGTCAAGCCGGCTATGTTAATTAGGACATCTATCAATGGACCCCTTTTCTACGAGTTTATCTTTAATTTGAGCTTTGTTCCTTGTCTAGTTTGTCCGTCGGGATTCATGTTGTCTCCTTTGGGCAGTGAGGTTATGATTTCTTGTCATGTGGCATATTTTCATGTTATATGTTATAATCCGGTGTTTCAGATCAAAATGACGACAACTATGCTTCCGGGCCACGTGCATGAAGACTTCTCGACAGTCACTGACGAGGTCAAGCCGGCTCTGGTAGACAAAAGAAAACTACTTCTCCACTATATAGGCAGGAGCCTTCGCGCTCGCTTGCTAGTGTTGCTCTCTTCACACTGTCTCGTCCTCTCCAGATCTAAACACGACAGCGGTGGCCACACACTCTCTCTCTCTCTGCTCACCGTTGGTCACAGATCCAGCCGGATCCTCTCCGTCGAGGAAGGTAAGAAGGTGCAACGTTCACGCGGTCGTCCTCGGCGACGGCTCTTACCCACTGCTGGCGCGTCCCGATCAGCCCGCTTGTTGTTCTCTCCCAAGCACAGCTGGCGAGGGAGGGCCTCTGACCCCTTCTTCCTTGCTGCCGTAGTGTGGGCAGATCCGGCCTCCCGCCGCCCACCTATCGACACCCCGGCGACCATCAGGTATAACTTCCTTCAAAACCGGCCTTGCTCTACTTCCCGAGCTCCTGATGTCGCTGCATTTGTATCTTTTACTATTTCTCACGCCCCCTCATAGATAGGATCGATCGGCTGTTCGAAAACCACCTAATTTTTTACTGTTAAGAGGTAAAACTAGTTCATGCACTCGAATCTAGTACTACTTGGTTCAAACAAGGAAGAAAGGGGGTGGGGTGGGGGAAGATTTGTTACCTGAATCTAGGACTTGGTCGAAAGAGGAAATAATGGGGGCGAAGAGTAGCAGAGACTGGCTATCCAACTGGTCTCTAGGTCTAATAGGGAAATAAAGGGAAACACAGTACAAACTCAATATAAAACCCGATCTATTGGTCGAAAAAGGAAAGAAAGTGGGAACTAGGGGACAAGTCAATAGAGTAAGTCCAGCACTAGATTTGCTAGCCTCACACAGTATAAGGTGGCTATACCGAACAAAAATGGGACCAACCCAGATATCTTGTTCTGATGTTTGTTGCCCCGAACCACTCTTATGTAATGCCACTGGTAAAATGTAGCAGTCACACTGTTAAAAGTAAGGACACGTTAAACCAATGTTGTTTTCAATGTAATGCCTCCAGTAATATGAATCAATGGCACTTTTTTTACAAGTCCTGCTAAATTTCCCATTAAGATAAGTTGGTTCTTTTTGTTAGAAATGCAACTGTCCTGGTCCGCCTACTCTCCCGTGCCCAAAGTAATGTTGTATTTAACTGTTGTCATAGTTAATCCTAATGCCCACACTAATATCTAGTAATTCCACTACTTTAGAAATTGCTACTGTCCTTGTAGGATTGCCATTCAGATAACGAACATGCTTCTTTTCATTTGATGCATGTTTCATCACTTGTTAGTCACCCTCCTTTCCACCTTTTTTGTGCAAACAGAGATATACATTTCACGCTCGATCTTAGTTGAACTGCACAAATGATATCCAAATTATAGTTGAACATTCCAGGAGCTTCACAACCAACCTTGATGTTGCTCAATTTTGTTGCAACTAATGAAGAAGAAGCTCTGTGGGTTTCGTTTTCTGATGGAAATGGAACCGGGGCTGGAGCCCTTTTCTTAAAAAAATGAAGAAGAAGCTGCTAGCTCATGGGACATTGCTTCATTTTTGGTGAAGTGCACCAAAAGGTCCCATGAATTGAATCATCCATGTTGGTGACTGAAAGAGCCGGCTTCAGCATCCCAGTCTAAGCACCCCCGGCCTCCATCCTTGCGACGCACGGTACACCTCGATTGCCACCTGCTCGACCCTAGTGTCACTAATAAAATAAAGTAATAATACGTTTAAAATAGAGCGAGTGTCCTCTCTATCATTTCATTTCCAATGTAGATAAAGAAAGTGCTTCTCTTTGTGAATGTATGTTTCATCAACTAGTCCCATTGTTAATGTTTAAGCGTTTCTGCAAACTGGGGTGCTTAATTTTAGTTGATCTATACAAAAATAGAGATTTGGATGTCTCGAGGTGCCTCCTTGTACTACCGTTGTACACTGATGTTCATCACTGGCAAAAGGTGTATCTGGGAGACTTGGGACGATTTCCAGTATGAGGCGTACCGTATGAGGCGTCGCAGGGCCCATCTCGCCCTCGCAGCATGGCATACTATGATACTATCGCAGTATTTTCTTATATTTATTTTGTGTGTTTCATCAACTAGTGCCACTATAATGTAATCACGCTTTTTCATTATCTGTGCAAACAGGGTTATTCAACTGCATTTTGGTGGAACTGCACAAATGTACGTATGGAACCGGCATATATGCAGAGTGCGAGGTGTGCCAAGTAAAAATTACCGACACCAACCATGCTCCATGCTGATGACCCACAAGTGTAGGGGATCTATCGTAGTCCTTTTGATAAGTAAAACTGTCGAACCCAATGAGGAGCAAAAGGAATGACAAGCGGTTTTCAGTAAGGTATTCTCTACAAGCACTGAAATTGTAGGTAACAGATAGTTTTGTGATAAGATAATTGGTAATGGGTAACAAGAAATAAAAGTAAATAAGGTGCAGCAAGGTGCCCAATCCTTTTTGTAGCAAAGGACAAGCCAGGACAAATTCTTATAATGAGAAAAACGCTCCCGAGGACACATGGGAATTATCGTCAAGCTAGTTTCATCACGCTCATATGATTCGCATTCATTACTTTGATAATTTGATATGTGTGTCGACCGGTGCTTGGGTGCTGCCCTTTCTTGGACAAGCATCCCACTTATGATTAACCCCTATTGCAAGCATCCGCAACTACAAAATAAGTATTAAGGTAAACCTAACCATGGCATGAAACAAGTGGATCCAAATCAGCCCCTTACAAAGCAACACATAAAGTAGGGTTTAAGCTTCTGTCACTCTAGCAACCCATCATCTACTTATTACTTCCCAATGCCTTCCTCTAGGCCCAAATAATGGTGAAGTGTCATGTAGTCGATGTTCACATAACACCACTAGAGGAGAGACAACATACATCTCATCAAAATATCGAACGAATACCAAATTCACATGACTACTAATAACAAGACTTCACCCATGTCCTCAGGAAGAAACGTAATTACTCACAAAGCATATTAATGTTCCTAATCATAGGGGTATTAATATGCATTAAGGATCTGAACATATGATCTTCCACCAAATAAACCAACTAGCATCAACTACAAGGAGTAATCAACACTACTAGCAACCCACAGGTACCAATCTGAGGTTTTGGTACAAAGATTGGATACAAGAGATGAACTAGGGTTTGATAAGAGATGGTGCTGGTAAATATGTTGATGGATATTGACCCCTCCTGGTGATAGGATCATTGGTGATGACGATGGTGATGATTTCCCCCTCCTAGAGGGAAGTTTCCCCGGCAGAACAGCTCCGCCGGAGCCCTAGATTGGTTCCGCCAAGGTCCCGCCTCGTGGCGGCAGATTTTCGTGTCGTAAGCTTTCTTATGATTTTTTCCAGGGTAAAAGACTTCATATAGCCGAAGATGGCCACCGGAGGGTTGCCAGGGGGCCCTTGAGGCAGGGGGTGCGCCCTGTAAGGGTGGGCACACACCCCACCCTCATGGACGGTGGGTGGCCCCCTTAGGTATTTCTTCTGCTGAATAATTATTATTAATTCCAAAAATGACTTTCGTGGAGTTTCAGGACTTTCGGAGCTGTGCAGAATAGGTCTCCAATATTTGCTCCTTTTCCAGCCCAGAATCCCAGCTGCCGGCATTCTCCCTCTTCATGTTAAACCTTGTAAAATAAGAGAGAATAGCCATAAGTATTGTGACATAACGTGTAATAACAGCCCATAATGCAATAAATACTGATATAAAAGCATGATGCAAAATGGGCGTATCAACTCCCCCAAGCTTAGACCTTGCTTGTCCTCCACCCTCGTGGCCGCCTCGTCTGCTTCTTGACTTGCACTCCAAGTCCTATGGATCACGTTCGTTCCAAAAATCACGCTCCCGAAGGTTTCATTCTGTTTGGACTCCGTTTGATATTCCTTTTCTTCGAAATACTGAAATAGGCAAAAAAAACAGCAATACGGGCTGGGCCTCTAGTTAGTAGGTTAGTCCCAAAAATGATATAAATGTGTAAAGTAAAGCCCATAAACATCCAAAATGGGTAATATAGTAGCATGGAACAATCAAAAATTATAGATACGTTGGAGACGTATCAAGCATCCCCAAGCTTAATTCCTGCTCTTCCTCGAGTAGGTAAATGATAAAAACAGAATTTTTGATGTGGAATGCTACCTAGCATAATTCTCAATGTAATTTTCTTTATTGTGGCGTGAATGTTCAGATCCAAATGATTCAAAATAAAAGTTCATATTGATATAAGAAATAGTAATACTTCAAGCATACTAATCAAAGCAATCATGTCTTCTCAAAATAACATGGCTAAAGAAAGTTCATCCCTACAAAAATCATATAGTTAGGCTATGCTTCATTTTCGTCACACAAAAAAGCCCCCAAATTATACACCCCCGATGACAAGCCAAGCAATTGTTCCGTACTTAAGTAATCTCAAACTTTTTCAACTTTCACACAATACATGAGCATGAGCCATGGATATAGCACTATGGATGGAATAGAATATGATGATGGGGATTGTGTGGAGAAGACAAAAAATGAGAAAGTCTCACATTGACGAGGATAATCAACGGGCTATGGAGATGCCCATCAATTGATGTCAACATGAGGAGTAGGGATTGCCATGCAACGGATGCACTACAGCTATAAATGTATGAAAGCTCAACAAAAGAAAACTAGTGGGTGTGCATCCAACTTGCTTGCTCATGAAGACCTAGGGCATTTTGAGGAAGCCCATCGTAGGAATATACAAGCCAAGTTCTATAATGAAAAATTCCCACTAGTATATGAAAGTGACAACATATGAGACTATATATATGAAGAACATGGTGCTACTTTGAAGCACAAGTGTGGAAAAGAGATAGTAACATTGCCCCCTTTTTATTTGTTTTCTTTTTTTCCTTTTTTTCTTTTTCCTTTTTTGGGCCTTTCTTTTGGCCTTTCTTCTTCTTTTTCTTTTTTTTTCTTTTTGGGGACAATGCTCTAATAATGATGATCATCACACTTTTATTGATTTACAACTCAAAGCTAGAACAAGATATGACTCTATATGAATGCCTCCGGTGGTGTACCGGGATGGGCAATGAAACAAGAGTGGCATGTATGAGAAATTATGCAAAGTGGCCTTGCCACAAATACAATGTCAACTACATGATCATGCAATGGCAATATGACGATAGTAATGTGTGTCATGATGATAAACGGAACGGTGGAAAGTTGCATGGCAATATATCTCGGAATGGCTATGGAAATGCCATAATAGGTAGGTATGGTGGCTGTTTTGAGGAAGATGTAAGGAGGTTTATGTGTGATAGAGCGTGTCATATCACGGGTTTTGGATGCACCGGCGAAGTTTGCACCAACTCTCAAGGTGAGAAAGGGCAATGCACGGTACCGAAGAGGCTAGCAATGATGGAAAGGTAAAAGTGCGTATAATCCATGGACTCAAGATTAGTCAAAAAAACTCATATACTTATTGCAAAAATCTACAAGTCATCAAAAACCAAGCACTACGCGCATGCTCCTAGAGGGATAGATTGGTAGGAAAAGACCATCGCTCGTCCCCGACCGCCACTCATAAGGATGCACAATCCAAGGACACCTCATGTTTCAAATTTGTTACACAACTTTAACCATACGTGCATGCTACGGGACTTGCTAACCTCAACACAAGCATTCTTTAAATTCATAATCACCCAACTAGCATGATTTTAATATCACTACCTCCATATCTCAAAACAATTATCAAGTATCAAATTGATCATAGCATCCAATTCACTTCCTATGATAGTTTTTATTATACCCAACTTGGATGCCCACCATTCTAGGACCAATTTTATAACCATAGAAAATACCATGCTGTTCTAAGAGACTCTCAAAATAATATAAATGAAGAATGAGAGACTAGCAATTTCTACACAATTAAGCCACCGCCGTGCTCTAAAAGATATAACTGAAGTACTAGAGCAAAAACTATCTAGCTCAAAAGATATAAGTGAAGCACATAGAGTATTCTAATAAATTCCAATCAAGTGGGCTTCTCCCAAAAGGTGTGTACAGCAAGGGTGATTGTGGAAAACTAAAAAGCAAATACTAATATCATACAAGACACTCCAAGCAAAACACATATGATGTGGCGAATAAAAATATAGCTCCAAGTAAAGTTACCAATGAACGAAGACGAAAGAGGGGATGCCTTCCGGGGGCATCCCCAAGCTTAGGATTTTGGCTATTCTTTGGGCATCCCAAGCTTAGGCTCTTGCCACTCTTTATTCCATAGTCCATCAAATCTTTACCCAAAACTTGAAAACTTAACAACACAAAACTCAACAGGAAATCTCATAAGCTCCGTTAGTGAAAGAAAGCAAAACCACCACATAAGGTACTGTAATGAACTCATTCTTTATTTATATTGATGTTAAACCTACTGTATTTTAAGTTCTCTATGGTTCATACCACTTAATACTAGCCATAGATACATCAAAATAAGCAAACAGCACACGAAAAACAGAATCTGTCAAAAACAGAACAGTCTGTAGCAATCTGTAACCCACGAATACTTCTGGAACTCTAAAACTCCTACAGAAATAGGTAGTCCTGTCCAATTTGTCTATTGATCTACAGCAAAACGAATCAATGCAAAATCACGTTTCTGTGATTTAACAAAACTAATTTCGTGCGTGCAAAGTTTCTGTTTTTCAGTAGAATCAAATTAACTATCACCATAGGTTATCCTATAGGTTCTACTTGGCATAAACACTAATTAAAACATAAAAACACATCTAAACAGAAGGTAGATGCAAAATTTATTACTAAACAGAAAAAAACAAAAAAACAAATAAAATTGGGTTGCCTCCCAACTAGCGCTATCGTTTAACGTCCCTAGCTAGGCATAAAAGCGAGGATAGATCTAAGTAGTGCCATAATAATAAGATAGATCTTGAAAACTCATCTCATATTCTCTACGTTCAGCAGCAAGTTTTCTTTGAGGCAAGCAAAAATAATCAAAAGGGCTAAATTTGATGGGACAAAAGTCCCCAAGATCAATCACAGGAGGAATTGGCTCCTCCTTAGGCCCTTCATATTGCACAACTAATTCATCATTATAAGCATTCTTTTGGCAGAATTTCGTGAGCCTATACTCAAGAGAGTATCCTAGCTCGTTATTTCAAAGAGCAAAATCATTATTAAGTTCAAAAATTCTATCAACTAGGACATTGGTAGGAACCTTTTTTCTAAGGTTTTCATTGAAAGCAACATAGTCCAAATATTGAAAACGCCTAATTTCCTCTTGATCGAAGAGGATCGCCTCTATGGCAGGACGACTGGTGTCCACCCTATAGTGAGCAAAGATTTCTTTGGCCTCTCTTATTATAAATCTAAACTCGTGAGCCAAAAAGATAGTAACAACGCGCTTAACAGAAGAATGCTCAATATTAGAAAATTCTAGAAAAATTCTTTGTATGCAAGGATGCATATGCATAAATTGTCTTTCAAGCTCAACTACAAGCACAGCGACGGCATCCGCAAGACTACTAGTTCTATGAAGAATAGAACCACCCATAGAAGGTAAAGCACCGGCACAAGTAAAGAAATCTTGAATAACACCTTTTCCAATAATTTTACCACTACCGATCCGAAACTTTTTAGTATGCAAGATAGGGGGTTCTTCAGCAGGAGCATCAGAATTTTCAATGTTATCATTATTGTCCATAACGACGATAATCTCCCCAATTTCAGACATAACGGCAAACAAAAGCGAAGAAGAAGAGGAGATTGGGAAAGAGAGGGCAAATAAAATGGCAAGGGTGAAGTGGGGGAGAGGAAAATGAGAGGCAAATGGCAAATAATGTAAATGCGAGGGAGATGAGTTTGTGATGGGTACTTGGTATGTCTTGACTTGAGCGAAGACCTCCCCGGCAATGGCGCCAGAAATCCTTCTTGCTACGTCTTGAGCTTCCGTTGGTTTTCCTTGAAGAGGAAAGGGTGATGCAGCAATAGTAGCGTAAGTATTTCCCACACTTTTTGAGAACCAAGTTATCAATCCAGTAGGAGGCTCCTCAAAAGTCCCACGCACCTACACAAACAAACAAAGAACTCACAACCAACGCAATAAAGGGGTTGTCAATCCCTTCACGGCCACTTGCGAAAGTGAGATCTGATAGAGATAGTATGATAAGATAAATATATTTTTGGTATTTTATGATATAGATTGGAAAAGTAAAGATGCAAAAAAAAGTAAATTGAAAGCTTAGATGATAAAAGATAGACCCGGGGGAAATAGGTTTCACTAGTGGCTTCTCTCAAGATAGCATAAGTATTACAGTGGGTGAACAAATTACTGTTGAGCAATTGATAGAAAAGCGACTAATTATGAGATTATCTAGGCATGATCATGTATATAGGCATCACATCCGCGACAAGTAGACCGACTCCTGCTGCATCTACTACTATTACTCCACACATCGACCGCTATCCAGCATGCATCTAGAGTATTAAGTTCATAAGAATAGAGTAACGCATTAAGAAAGATGACATGATGTAGAGGGATAAACTCATGCAATATGGTATAAACCCCATCTTTTTATCCTCGATGCCAACAATACAATACATGCCTTGTTGCCCCTGTTGTCACTGGGAAAGGACACCGCAAGATTGAACCCAAAGCTAAGCACTTCTCCCATTGCAAGAAAGATCAATCTAGTAGGCCAAACCAAACTGATAATTCGAAGAGACTTGCAAAGATAACTCAATCATACATAAAAGAATTCAGAGGAGATTCAAATATTTCTCATAGATAAACTTGATCATAAACCCACAATTCATCGGATCTTGAAAAACACACCGCAAAAAGAGTTACATCGAATAGATCTCCAAGAAGATCAAGGAGAACATGGTATTGAGCTCCAAAAAGAGAGAAGAAGCCATCTAGCTAATAACTATGGACCCAAAGGTCTATGGTAAATTACTCACAACTCATTGGAGGGGCTATGGTGTTGATGTAGAAGCCCTCCGTGGTCGATTCCCCCTCCGGTGGAGCGCCGGCGAAGGCTCCAAGATGGGATCTCGCGGATACAGAAGGTTACGGCGGTGGAATTAGGTTTTCGTTGGCTCCCCTGATGTATTCGGGGTACGTGGGTATATATATGAGGAAGAAGTAGGTCGGTGGCCGCCCGAGGGGCCCACGAGATAGGGGGCCCGCCTTGTAGGCGTGGGCATGCCCTCCACCCTCGTGGCCGCCTCGGCTGCTTCTTGACTTGCACTCCAAGTCCTCTGGATCACGTTCGTTCCAGAAATCACGCTCCCGGAGATTTCATTCCGTTTGGACTCCGTTTGATATTCCTTTTCTTCGAAATACTGAAATAGGCAAAAAAACAGCAATACGGGTCGGGCCTCCGGTTAGTAGGTTAGTCCCAAAAATGATAAATGTGTAAAGTAAAGCCCATAAACATCCAAAACGGGTAATATAATAGCATGAAACAATCAAAAATTATAGATACGTTGGAGACGTATCAAGGACACATGGGAATTATCGTCAAGCTAGTTTCATCACGCTCATATGATTCGTGTTCGTTACTTTGATAATTTGATATGTGGGTGGACCGGTGCTTGGGTGCTGCCCTTTCTTGGACGAGCATCCCACTTATGATTAACCCCTATTGCAAGCATCCGCAACTACAAAATAAGTATTAAGGTAAACCTAACCATAGCATGAAACAAGTGGATCCAAATCAGCCCCTTATGAAGCAACACATAAACTAGGGTTTAAGCTTCTGTCACTCTAGCAACCCATCATCTACTTATTACTTCCCAATGCCTTCATCTAGGCCCAAATAATGGTGAAGTGTCATGTAGTCGACATTCACATAACACCACTAGAGGAGAGACAACATACATCTCATCAAAATATCGAACGAATACCAAATTCACATGACTACTAATAGCAAGACTTCACCCATGTCCTCAGGAACAAACGTAATTACTCACAAAGCATATTCGTGTTCCTAATTAGAGGGGTATTAATATGCATTAAGGATCTGAACATATGATCTTCCACCAAATAAACCAACTAGCATCAACTACAAGGAGTAATCAACATTACTAGCAACCCACAGGTACCAATCTGAGGTTTTAGTGATACAAGAGATGAACTAGGGTTTGAGAGGAGATGGTGCTGGTGAAGATGTTGATGGAGATTGACCCCTCCCGATGAGAGGATTGTTGGTAATGACGATCATGATGATTCCCCCCCCCCCCGGAGGGAAGTTTCCCTAGTAGAACAGCTCTGTCGGAGCCCTAGATTGGTTCCGCCTCGTGGCGGCGGAGTTTCGTCCCGTAAGCTTGCTTATGATTTTTTCCAGGGTAAAAGACTTCATATAGCAGAAGATGGCCACCGGAGGGCTGCCAGGGGGCCAACGAGGCAGGGGGGCGCGCCCTGTAAGGGTGGGCGCGCCTCCCACCCTTGTGGATGGTGGGTGGCCCCCCTCAGGTATTTCTTCTGTTGAATAATTATTGTTAATTCCAAAAATGACTTTCATGGAGTTTCAGGACTTTTGGAGCTGTGCAGAATAGGTCTCCAATATTTGCTCCTTTTCTAGCCCAGAATCCCAACTGCCGGCATTCTCCCTCTTCATGTTAAACCTTGTAAAATAAGAGAGAATAGCCATAAGTATTGTGACATAACGTGTAATAACAGCCCGTAATGCAATAAATATCGATATAAAAGCATGATGCAAAATGGACATATCACATGCATGCATTGGCATCCACCACCACCAGTGGGATGTGTGGCGCTCTCTGTGGACGGATCTTTCTCGGCAGCAAATCCTCTAACCAAATACTAGTAGCTTATACTGGCAGTTTTCTAGGGAGTACTCTTTTCTGAAAGAAGCACCAATCTATTTTCTTTATTTGTACACTGTGTCACAAATTTGACCCAAAGGTCTAGAGCTATTTTAGGGTGATTGGCGTAGTACTCGGAGACTGATTGTAAGCATGATTTTTATTAGCTGTCACACTGATTGTAAGCATGAGCAGGTGGAAGATTAGGTTAGTGCGAAGCTTACCTTAAACCCTACCGCCGACGTTGAAACGAGGCGAGCGCCGAGGGAACCGTGGAGAACAGCGGGGAAGCGATGTCGCGCCATCCGGCCTCCTCTTGCGGAGAACGAATACTATTGTGGCTCCGGCTGGCTCTGCACCCTCATGAACGGCACACCATACTCAATCGATTCGTTATCCTCTGGGTGCTCGACCTTCGACCTGTACGCCCGCCACCTCCGCCTGACTGTCGCCTCGGGCGAATCTGTCTGCTCCATCGCCCAGAGGAGATACTCGATGAACTCGGAGGAATGCGGCGTGACTGCCGCCGAGTACATGTACATCACCGTTGTCTCACTCTTTCGCATACATTGCCACATGGCCCTCACCGTCCTCTAAATCTCCCACTCATTGTCAAACCAAGTAAGGATCTCCTTCAACCTGGATAACTTTGCCTGGTCGCCGCTGGTGATCTACCTGATTCGCTGCTGCATCCTCTCCATAGATGTCCTTCTGAGTGGTCCAGTGCTAGCTTTGGAAGATGGGAGGAGATATGGTGGTCTTGCAATAGAGAAGAGGGAGAGGCGAGACAGTGGTTTTGGAATGGAGATGATGGAGAGGAGAGGAGGTGGTTTTGCAATGGAGAAGATCAGAAGAGGGAGAGGCGAGACGGTGGTTTTGGAATGGAGATGATGGAGAGGAGAGGAGGTGGTTTTGCAATGGAGAAGAGGGAGAGGAGCGTGCGACAGCGATTTAGAATTGGACGAGAGAGCCGGCGCGCTGTGACTGGATCAAAATCAAAATCAATTTACCCTTCAATTAAGAAAGCGACCCCACATTAACTAGTCTCCCTTTTATTCTGGGTCATAATTGACCATGATTTTCGCACATAAAATATATGTTATACGTTGCAAAAATAATATATTTTGAAAGTACATCCAGATACGAACCAAAGGATACAATTTTTGGTGACATGCATTCACATTTTGCTTGTCAAATATAGTACGTGGTCAAACTTTGACCCAAAATATGCAAAACAAAAAAATACATCCAAGACCAGCGCCGCTCTTCTGCTCTTCTCCTCTTAAACCACCGCCGCTCCTCTCCTGTTCCAATCTAAATCCAGCATCGCTCCTCTCCTCTTCCATTTCAAAACCACCGCCCTCCTCTCCTGTTCTAGTCCAAAACTAGTGTCGCTCCTCTCCCGTTCTAATCAAAAACCAGCGATGCTCCTCTCCTCTTCCATTCAAAAACCACCGCCGGCGAGTGAAGGTGTTGTGGAGAAGTAGATCGATGGAGGAGTACAACCAATACGTGAGGATCGCAGACGGCGACCCCGTGAAGCTAGCTAGGATGTTGGAGATACAGTCTTGGTTTGACAACAAGGACCAACTAGCGGCGACGGTGACATCCATGGCCAAATATCTGCAACAGAGCGAAAAGGTGACGATACTCCCGGAGGGAGTCGCGTAGGAGTACATAGAGCTACTCCTCTGGGCCATGGAGCAAACAGATTCACCGAATCCGATCGTGAGGGAGCGGTGGTGGGAGTATCGATCCCAGATGGAGCATCCACCAGAGATTGAAGTATCGAGCATCTACAGGGTGCCGTTCGTGAGGGTGTCCTGTCAGAGCGAGCCGGTGGAGTCTTCGTCGATCGAACCCAACTGCAAGAGGAGAAAAGTAGTTGGCCCGACGATGCTTCCCCGCCATCCTCTCCCTCGCCGTTCACATCATCTCCGGGGCAGTTGTTTGCTGCCGAGGAATAGGAGGGGACTGCCCCCCCCCCCAGCCCAATAGTCGGGCGGGTTGTGAATTGTCAGGAGGAGCTTAGGGTTGTCAGTATTTGCAGGTTGTGAATTGTATTTTGTGTTGTGTATTTTGAGAGTACTTTCAAATATGAATGTCTTTTGAATTTCAAATTTGCAGTATTGAGCATATGAAGTATTTTATGAATTCTAGAGATCTATTTTTAGCACTTAAAAAATGTAGTTTCATAGGAGTATAAAAGTGCAGACAATGTGATTCTCAGATAAGAAACTCCAACTTTTAGTTTTAGATAAGAAACTGCAAGTTCAGTTTCAGATAAGAAACTGCAACTTTCAGAGGCAGAGCATTTATATTAACACGACCTTTTCAAACAGGGTTAACATCATGTTGGAAGTTTTATTCATGGTCGAAAATGGAACTACCAGCCAGTTAACATTATGCTGATCAACATTCATGCATAACACGTCTTCATATGATGCACAGTCAAAAAGATATGCTATTTTCAAAATGCCCACACAATGTCGAGTGTGCGAAACACAGAGAAAACGAGGGACGAAATTTTGGCAAGTGTTGGACGTGGTGTGCGTAGATGACAATGGGGACCAACATGTCAATAAAGGCAGAGGCAAAAAATTTGGAGATATTTTCCCTGCACAGGTGGAATCGAACCCGGGCGGAATAGCTGTCGGGTAATGTCACTTGGCCACTAGGCTAGTTCAGTAGTTCCATTAATAATAAGGCACTTCCTCAGGTGGTCGGTCCCCTCCTGCGCCTTTGTGCGCTCGCCGTGACGCCGCTGTCTGCCGTTGTGAACATGTTGAACAAACGAGAGGAATCTGGAGAGGACTGTACGTGGAGAGGCCGATAGTTGGGACCCACCAGGTCTATGGCCGTACGCAAGCAAGTGCCTCATCGAAAAAAATACTTCCTCCTAATGCTATACTGACGTTGGGGCCCACGGGTTTGTCAACATAGTTACATTTTTTAGGTGCTTCAACATAGTTACTATAGGAGATAAATTCATAACGAAGCCGGGGAGCTGACAGGTATCATTTATTATCACTAGGGTAGCAAGTATCAGCTGGGTTTTGGGTTGCCCCGTCTAGGCTTTCTTTTTTAACATGCGCAGCCCACGACCTCGGATGGGAGGTCCATACGTATGTTTGTATTTTCTTGAGGGCCGTCATGTATCGACCGGCCTATGGACCTCCCATCCGATGTTTTATTTTTCCTGAAACATCGGCAACCCAATTTATGTATTTTTTTAAAGAAAACGCAGAGGTCTGTTCTATTTTTCTATATAAGAATAGGAATGCCAGGTCCAAGTTATGTTTCCCTTCTAACTATATTATATATATTTAAATTATTTTATATGTTATTATATATTATTTTTATTGTCATCATATATTTAACACACACTTACATATGTAAGAAAACAATATCCCACATCTTATTAACTTATAAAAATAATTTCTTAACAATAAAATTCTGGATTGTTTTGGCATGAAAATCCTAATGATTGTGTACAAAAGCTTGGTAAGATTTAAGGATGAATGTAATAATATCACTTATTATTTAAATATATTTATAACAAAATGCTCAGACCCTTTTTATTTTTTGATAACATTGCTGGCCCAACCCAACATTATAATTAGAATCAGCCCAACAAAATCGTGTATTTCGAGAAAATGCAAATGGCCTATAATTTTTTATGAAAAAAATAAATGGGCCGCATGGACGCTACATTATTTGTTCACCCAGCCCAGCTAATGGACTGTAATTCAAAAAAAGAAGATCAAATTGACTGTAAATTCTACCGCGCAAAAAAAGACTATAAATTCTGAAAAAATGGGTTGAATACGTGCCACATTTTTGGAGGCTGAAATGTGGGCCAATAAGTCGAAGCCAACGCAAGTTGTTGTCAATTTAGTCAACAAATGATTCTGACATGTTAGTCGTTGGATTTACATCCAACGACCGGCATCCATCTTCTCTCGTCTTCTTTCACCAGCGCCGCCGGTACCACCTCTCGCTTGTTGCTGCTAGCAGCTCTGCTTAGCACGCTTCGCTGTGAAGCGCTACTCCACCGTTGGCTAGGCCATCCCTCCACCCCTCCACACCTCCTGTTCTTCTCCACCGACTGTCGAACCACACCGCACAAGAACCAGTTAACCATCGTACACCTCTCCATCTGTGACTCTACTCTCGTGTCTTCCCATCTCCGGCTCGTTGCTGTCCGGGGCCCCGCCGTTGTCCACCACCTTGGATGCACTCGGCGCGGCGTGGTCAACATGGTCAACGAACGACACCATCAGAAATAGACTGTGCGTGGAGAGGCTGACAGCTGGGTCCACGGCCGCACACAAGGAAATGCCTCCTTATTACGTGCAAAATAATGATTCCTCCACCTGACATCTGGGACCCACCAGAAGGGCCTCTGTATTTCGCAAAACAAACGTGCCCCCCGCTGACCGGTCGGACCCACCAGCTATCTTCGCACGCAAGGAAGTGCCTCCTTATTATGCACAAAAAAATGAATACTCCCCCTGCCAGCTGGAACCCAGCATAGTGGGAGGCTGACTTGTGGGCCTACCAAGTTGACGGGGACGGAGGGCTTTGTCAACTTAGTCAATATGAACGATTCTATATCCTATTACCGTACGATGTTCATCCAACGGCCGTAGTGCTTCTTCAACCTGTGGTCTTCTTGCTCCAGACGCCCAAACCAGCGCCGGTCGTGCCGCGTGCTCCTGCCTCCCATGACCGGCTGTGATGCCGCGGAGGCCTCACTGCCCCCTACTACTCCCACCGCTGGCTAGGCCATCCCTCTACTCACCCACACCCCCTGTTATTCTGCGGCAACAGCAGCCTCACACCGCAGCCGAACCAGTGAACCCTCGTACTCCTCTCCACGTGGGCATCCACTATCGCGTCTTACCCGGCTCCATGTCGTCCCCTTCCTAGGCCCCGACGTCGTCCATTGCCCTGGTGCTCTCGGTGCGGCGTGGTCAACGTGGTCAAAGAACGACTTCCATCGGACGTGGAGTGGACGTGGAGAGGCTGACAGTTGGGTCCACGGCCGTAGCAAGGAAGTGTCGCCTTATTACGCGGAAAATAATGATTCCTCCACCTGATAGCAGGGACCCATCGGACGGGCCACCATATTTCATGAAAAAATGTCCCCCCCCCCCTCCCTCGACTGCTGGGACCTACAAGCTACATCTTTGCACGCAAGGAAGTGCGTCCATATTACGGGCAAAAAAATGATTCGCCCCCTGACTACTGGGACCCACCAGCTACATCTTCACACACAAGGAAATGCGTCCGGGCAAAAAAACGATTTGCCCCCCTGACTGCTGGGACCCACCAGCTACATCTTCGCACGCAAGGAAGTGCCTGACAGTCAGGACCCACCTGGTTGAAGCATACGTAGCGTTGTCATTCTGGTTGCGAACGTGTACGTACATACTGGTCGATGTAGAGGCGCACGTGTCGTAGTAGAGACACGCACGTAGCATATACACGTACGTACAGCGGCAAGTGTGCAAGAAAGAAAATACGGCCACGACGTACATACGGGCGGGTGATACGTCTCCAACGTATCTATAATTTTTGATTGTTCTATGCTATTATATTATCCCTTTTGGATGTTTATGGGCTTTATTTTACACATTTATATCATTTTTGGGACTAACCTACTAACCGGAGGCCCAGCCCGTATTGCTGTTTTTTTTTGCCTATTTCAGTATGTCGAAGAAAAGGAATATCAAATGGAGTCCAAACGGAATGAAACCTTCCGGAGCGTGATTTTTGGAACGAACGTGATCCAGAGGACTTGGAGTGCAAGTCAAGAAGCAGCCGAGGCGTCCACGAGAGGGTAGGGCGCGCCCACCCCTACAGGGCGCCCCCCTGTCTCGTGGGCCCCTCGGGCGGCCACCGACGTACTTCTTCCTCCTATATAAGCCTATGTACCCCGAAAACATCCAAGGAGCCAACGAAACACAATTTCCACCGCCGTAACCTTCTGTACCCGCGAGATCCCATCCTGGAGCCTTCACCGGTGCTCCGTCGGAGGGGGAATCAACCATGGAGGGCTTCTACATCAACACCATAGCCCCTCCGATGAGTTGTGAGTAGTTTACCACAGACCTTCGGGTCCATAGTTATTAGCTAGATGACTTCTTATCTATTTTTGGATCTCAATACAATGTTCTCCCCCTCTCTTGTGGAGATCTATTCGATGTAAACTCTTTTTGTGGTGTGTTTGTCGAGATCCGATGAATTGTGGGTTTATGATCAAGTTTATCTATGAGAAATATTTGAATCTCCTCTAAATTCTTTTATGTATGATTAAGTTATATTTGCAAGTCTCTTCGAATTATCGGGTTGGTTTGGCCAACTAGATTGATCTTTCTTGCCATGGGAGAAGTGCTTAGCTTTGGGTTCAATCTTGCGGTGTCCTTACCCAGTGACAGAAAAGGTTGCAAGGCACGTATTGTATTGTTGCCATCAAGGATAAAAAGGTGGGGTTTATATCATATTGCATGAGTTTATCCCTCTACATCATGTCATCTTGCTTAATGTGTTACTCTGTTCTTTATGAACTTAATACTTTAGATGCAGGTAGGAGTCGGTCGATGTGTGGAGTAATAGTAGTAGATGCAGGCAGGAGTCGGTCTACTTGTTGTGGACGTGATGCCTATATACATGATCATGCCTAGATAATCTCATAATTATTCGCTTTTCTATCAATTGCTCGACAGTAATTTGTTCACCCGTCGTAATACTTATGCTATCTTTGTTGGGGAACGTTGCAGAAAATTAAAAAAAATTCTACGGTTTCACCAAGATCCATCTATGAGTTCATCTAAGCAACGAGTCAAGGGAGTGAGTTTGCATCTACATACCACTTGTAGATTGCGTACGGAAGCGTTCGAGGGAGCGGTGATGATGGAGTCGTACTCGACGTGATTCAGATCACCGATGACCAAGTGCTGAACGGACAGCACCTCCGCGTTCAACACACGTACAGTACGGGCGTCGTCTCCTCCGTCTTGATCCAGCAAGGAGGAAGGAGAGGTTGAGGAAGACAGCTCCACCGGCAGCACGACGGCGTGGTGTTGGTGGAGAAGCAGCACTCCGACAGGGCTTCGCCAAGCTCGTGACGGAGAAGGAGAGGTGTTGGGGAGGGGAGGGGCTGCACCTTGGCTTGTGTATGCAGCCCTACCCTCACCCCTCTATTTATAGGGGAAGGGGCAAGGGGGGCCGGCCCCTCTAGATGGGATCTAGAGGGGGGCGGCGGCCAGGGAGGGGGGACTTGCCCCTCAAGCAAAGGGGGGCGCCCCCTCTAGGGTTCCCCCCCAACCCTAGGCGCATGGGCCCAAGGGGGGGGCGCCCAGCCCTCTAGGGGCTGGCTCCTGCCCCATGCGGCCCATGTGGACCCCCCGGGAGCGGTGGCCCCTCCCGGTGGACCCCCGGAACCCCTCCGGTGGCCCCGGTACAATACCGATATGCCCCCGAAACTTTCCGGTGTCCGCATGACAACTTCCCATATATAAATCTTTACCTCCGGACCATTTCGGAACTCCTCGTGACGTCCGAGATCTCATCCGGGACTCCGAACAACTTTCGGTAATCACATACAAGTCTTCCTAATAACCCTAGCGTCGCCGAACCTTAAGTGTGTAGACCCTACAGGTTCGGGAGACACGCAGACATGACCGAGAAGGCTCTCCGGTCAATAACCAACAGCGGGATCTGGATACCCATGTTGGCTCCCACATGCTCCTCGATGATTTCATCAGATGAACCACGATGTCGAGGATTCAATCAACCCCGTATGCAATTCCCTTTGTCAATCGGTATGTTACTTGCCCGAGACTCGATCGTCGGTATCCCAATACCTCGTTCAGTCTCGTTACCGGCAAGTCACTTTACTCGTACCATAATGCATGATCCCGTGACCAAACACTTGGTCACTTTGAGCTCATTATGATGATGCATTACCGAGTGGGCCAAGAGATACCTCTCCGTCATACGGAGTGACAAATCCCAGTCTCGACCCGTGTCAACCCAACAGACACTTTCGGAGATACCTGTAGTGCACCTTTATAGTCACCCAGTTATGTTGTGACGTTTGGTACACCCAAAGCACTCTTACGGTATCCGGGAGTTACACGATCTCATGGTCTAAGGAAGAGATACTTGACATTGAAAAAGCTCTAGCAAAACGAACTACACGATCTTGTGCTATGCTTAGGATTGGGTCTTGTCCATCACATCATTCTCCTAATGATGTGATCCCGTTGTCAACGGCATCCAATGTCCATAGTCAGGAAACCATGACTATCTGTTGACCAACGAGCTAGTCAACTAGAGGCTTACTAGGGACGTATTGTGGTCTATGTATTCACACGTGTATTACGATTTCCGGATAATACAATTATAGCATGAATAAAAGACAATTATTATGAACAAGGAAATATAATAATAATACTTTTATTATTGCCTCTAGGGCATATTTCCAACAATCTTGGGAGAAGCCTCTAGTGAAACCTATGGCCCCTCAGGTCTATCTTTTATCATATTTGCTTTGAATCTACTTTTATTTGCATCTTTACTTTTTGCATCTATATTATAAAATACCAAAATATATTTATCTTATCCTACTATCTCTATCAGATCTCACTTTTGCAAGTGGCCGTGAAGGGATTGACAACCCCTTTATTGCGGTGGTTGCGAGTTCTTTGTTTTTTTGTGTAGGTGCGTGGGACTTTTGAGGAGCCTCCTAGTGGATTGATACCTTGGTTCTCAAAAACTGTGGGAAATACTTACGCTACTATTGCTGCATCACCCTCTCCTCTTCAAGGAAAACCAACGCAAGCTCAAGATGTAGCAAGAAGGATTTCTGGAGCCGTTGTCGGGGAGGTCTTTGCTCAAGTGAAGACATACCAAGTACCCATCACAAACTCATCTCCCTCGCATTTACATTATTTGCCAATTGCCTCTCATTTTCCTCTCCCCAACTTCACCTTTGCCGTTTTATTCGCCCTCTCTTTCCCAATCTCCTCCTCTCTCTCGCTTGCTTTCTTCTTCCTTGCTTTTGTTTGCCGTTATGTCTGAAATTGGGAAGATTATCGTCGATATGGACAATAATGATAACATGGAAAATTCTGAGGCTCCGGCCGAAGAACCCCATATCTTGCATACTAAAAAGTTTCAAATCAGTAATGGTAACATCATTGGAAAAAGTGTTATTCAAGATTTCTTTACTGGTGCTGGTGCTTTACCTTAAATGGGTGGTTCTATTCTTCCTAGAACTAGTAGTCTTGCGATGCCATTGCTATGCTTGTAGTTGAACTTGAAAGACAATTTATGCATATGCATCCTTGCATACAAAGAATTTTTCTGGAATTTTCCAATATTGAGCATTCTTCTGTTAAACGCGTTGTTACTATCTTTTTGGCTCGTGAGTTTAGATTTATACTAAGAGAGGCCAAAGAAATCTTTGCGCGCTCTAGGGTGAACGCCGGTCGTCCTCCCATAGAGGTGGTCCTCTTTGATCAAGAGGAAATTAGGCATTTTCAATCTACGGACTATGTTGCTTTCAATGAAAACCTTAGAAATAAGGTTCCTACCAATGTCTTGATTGATAGAATTACCGAACTTAATAATGATTTTGCCCTTCAAAACAATGAGCTAGGATACTCTCTTGAGCATAGGCTCACGATATTTTGCCAAAAGAATGCTTTTAGTGATGAATTAGTTGTGCATTATGAAGGGCCAAAGGAGGAACCCGTTCCTCCTGAGATTGATCTTGGGGACTTTTGTCCCGCTAAATTTAGACCTTTTGATTACTTTTGCTTGCCTCAAAGAAAACTTGCTGCCGAACGTAGAGAATGAGATGAGCTTTCAAGATCTATCTTATTATTATGTCACTACTTAGATCTATCTTCGCTTTTATACCTAGCTAGGGGCGTTAAACGATAGTGCTAGTTGGGAGGCAACCCAATTTTATTTGTGTTTTTTGTTTTTGTTCCTGTTTAGGAATAAATCTTGCATCTACCTTCTGTTTAGATGTGTTTTTATATTTTAATTAGTGTTTGTGCCAAGTAGAACCTATAGGATAACCTATGATGATAGTTGATTTGATTCTGCTGAAAAACAGAAACTTTGCGCGCACGAATTTAGTTTTGTTAAATCACGGAAACGTGATTTTGTGTTTATTATTTTTTCTGCTGCTCAATAGAAAAATTGTACAGGACTTTCTATTTTTTTAGGATTTTTAGAGTTCCATAAGTTGGCGTTAGTTACAGATTGCTACACACTGTTCTGTTTTTGACAGATTCTGTTTTTCGTGTGTTGTTTGCTTATTTTGATGCATCTATGGCTAGTAAAATAGTTTATAAGCCATAGAGAAGTTGGAATACAGTAGGTTTAACACCAAAATAAATAAATAATGATTACAGTACCTTATGTGCTGGTTTTGTTTTCTTTCACTAACGGAGCCTATAAGATTTCCTGTTGAGTTTTGTGTTGTGAAGTTTTCAAGTTTTGGGTAAAGCTTTGATGGACTATGGAATAAGGAGTGGCAAAAGCCTAAGCTTGTGAATGCCCATGGCACTCCAAGATATTCAAGTATAGCCAAAAGCCCAAGCTTGGGTATGCCCCGGAAAGGCATCCCCTCTTTCGCCTTCGTTCATTGGTAACTTTACTTGGAACTATATTTTTATTCGCCACATGATATGTGTTTTGCTTGGAGCGTCGTGTATTATATTAGTCTTTGCTTTTTAGTTTACCACAATCATCCTTGCTGTACACACCTTTTGGGAGAAGCCTATTTGATTAGAATTTGCTAGAATACTCGATGTGCTTCACTTATATCTTTTGAGCTTGATAGTTTTTGCTCTAGTGCTTCACTTATATCTTTTAGAGCACGGCGGTGACTTATTTTTGTAGAAATTGCTAGTCTCTCTTGCTTCACTTATATTATTTTGAGAGTCTTTTAGAACAGCATGGTATTTGCTATGGTTATAAAATTGGTCCTAGAATGGTAGGCATCCAAGTTGGGTATAATAAAAACTATCATAGGAAGTGAATTGGAAGCTATGATCAATTTGATACTTGATAATTGTTTTGAGATATGGAGGTAGTGATATTAAAGTCATGCTAGTTGGGTGATTATGAATTTAAAGAATGCTTGTGTTGAAGTTAGCAAGTCCCGTAGGATGCACGTATGGTTAAAGTTGTGTAACAAATTTGAAACATGAAGTGTACCTGGCTTGTGCATCCTTATGAGTGGCAGTCGGGGACGAGCGATGGTCTTGTCCTACCAGTCTATCCCCCTAGGAGCATGCGCGTAGTGCTTGATTTTTGATGACTTCTTAATTTTTTCAATAAGTATATGAGTTCTTATGACTAATGTTGAGTCCACGGATTATACGCACTTTTACCTTTCCGCCATTGCTAGCCTCTCCGGTACCGTGCATTGCCCTTTCTCACCTCGAGAGTTGGTGCAAACTTCGCCGGTGCATCCAAAACCCCGTGATACGATACGCTCTATCACACATAAACCTCCTTATATCTTCCTCAAAACAGCCACCATACCTACCTATTATGGCATTTCCATAGCCATTCCGAGATATATTGCCATGCAACTTTCCACCGTCCTGTTCATCATCATCATGACATACTTTACTTTTGTCACATTGCCATTGCATGATCATGTAGTTGATATCGTATTTGTGGCAAAGCCACCATGCATTATTTTTCATACATGTCACTCTTGATTCATTGCATCATCCCGGTACACCGCCAGATGCATTCATATAGAGTCATATATTGTTCTAGTTTCGAGTTGTAATTCATATGTTGTAATCAATAAAAGTGTGATGATCATCATTATTAGAGCATTGCCCAAAAAAACAAATAAATAAATAAATAAAAAGGGCAATGTTACTATATCTTTTTCCACACTTGTGCTTCAAAGTAGCACCTTGTTCTTCATGTAGTGAGTCTCATATATTGTGCTTCAAAGTAGCACCATGTTTTTCATAGAGTGAGTCTCATAGGTTGTCTTTTTCATACTAGTGGGAATTTTTCATTATAGAACTTGGCTTGTATATTCCTACAATGAGCTTCCTCAAATGCCCTAGGTCTTCATGAGCAAGCAAGTTGGATGCACACCCGCTAGTTTTCTTTTGTTGAGCATTCATTTATAGCTCTAGTGCATCCGTTGCATGGCAATCCCTACTCCTCATGTTGACATCAATTGATGGGCATCTCCATATCCCGTTGATTATCCTCGTCAATATGAGACTTTCTCCTTTTTTGTATTCTCCACACAATCCCCATCATCGTATTCTATTCCACCCATAGTGCTATATCCATGGCTCACGCTCATGTATTGCGTGGAGGTTGAAAAAGTTTGAGATTATTTAAGTATGAAATAATTGCTTGGCTTGTCATCGGGGGGATAGAAGTTGTGAACATCTTTGTGTGACAAAAATGAAGCATAGCCTAACTATATGATTTTGTAGGGATGAACTTTCTTTTGCCATGTTATTTTGAGAAGACATGATTACTTTTGAGTAGTATAATTGAAGTGTTACTATTTATTTTATCAATATGAACTTTTATTGTGAATAATTTGGATCTAAACATTCATGCCACAATAAAGAAAATTACATTGAGAATTATGCTAGGTAGCATTCCACATCAAAAATTCTGTTTTTATCATTTACCTACTCGAGGACGAGCAAGAACTAAGCTTTGGGATGCTTGATACGTCTCCAACGTATCTATAATTTTTGGATGTAATTACCCCTTTTGGATGTTTATGGGCTTTATTTTACACATTTATATCATTTTTGGGACTAACCTACTAACCGGAGGCCCAGCCCGTATTGCTGTTTTTTTGCCTATTTCAGTATTTCGAAGAAAAGGAATATCAAACGGAGTCCAAATGGAATGAAATCTTCCGGAGCGTGATTTTTGGAACGAACATGATCCAGAGGACTTGGAGTGCAAGTCAAGAAGCAGTCGAGGCGTCCACGAGAGGGTAGGGCGCGCCAACCCCTACAGGGCGCGCCCCCCTGTCTCGTGGGCCCCTTGGGCGGCCACCGACGTACTTCTTCCTCCTATATAAGCCCACGTACCCCGAAAACATCCAAGGAGCCAACAAAACACAATTTCCACCACCGTAACCTTCTGTATCCGCAAGATCCCATCTTGGAGCCTTTACCGGCGCTCCGCCGGAGGGGGAATCGATCACGGAGGGGTTCTACACCAACACCATAGCCCATCCGATGAGTTGTGAGTAGTTTACCACAGACCTTCGGGTCCATAGTTATTAGCTAGATGGCTTATTCTCTCTTTTTGGATCTCAATACAATGTTCTCCCCCTCTCTTGTGGAGATCTATTCGATGTAAACTCTTTTTGTGACGTGTTTGTCGAGATCCGATGAATTGTGGGTTTATGATCAAGTTTATCTATGAGAAATATTTGAATCTCCTATGAATTCTTTTATGTATGATTGAGTTATCTTTGCAAGTCTCTTTATCAGTTTGGTTTGGCCTACTAGATTGATCTTTCTTGCCATGGGAGAAGTGCTTAGCTTTGGGTTCAATCTTGCGGTGTCCTTACCCAGTGACAGAAAGGGTTGCAAGGCACATATTGTATTGTTGCCATCGAGGATAAAAAGGTGGGGTTTATATCATATTGCATGAGTTTATCCCTCTACATCATGTCATCTTGCTTAATGCATTACTCTGTTCTTTATGAACTTAATACTCTAGATGCAGGCAGGAGTAGGTCGATGTGTGGAGTAATAGTAGTAGATGCAGGCAGGAGTCGGTCTACTTGTTGCGGACGTGATGCCTATATACATGATCATGCCTAGATAATCTCATAATTATTCGCTTTTCTATCAATTGCTCGACAGTAATTTGTTCACCCACCGTAATACTTATGCTATCTTGAGAGAAGCCTCTAGTGAAACCTATGGCCCCCGGGTCTATCTTTTATCATATTTGCTTTCAATCTACTTTTATTTGCATCTTTACTTTTTGCATCTATATTATAAAATACGAAAAATATATTTATCTTATCCTACTATCTGTACCAGATCTCACTTTCGCAAGTGGCCGTGAAGGGATTGACAACCCCTTTATTGCATTGGTTGCGAGTTCTTTGTTTGTTTTGTGTAGGTGTGTGGGACTTTTGAGGAGCCTCCTACTGTATTGATACCTTGGTTCTCAAAATGAGGGAAATACTTACGCTACTATTGCTGCATCACCCTTTCCTCTTCAAGGAAAACCAACGCAAGCTCAAGACATAGCAGCGGGGTCTCGAACGCCTACTTGTGCATACATACGGCCAGGGCTCGTGTACATGGCTGGGTCAGAACGGAGAAACTGCGTCATCGTCGTGTTCATGGGGAGGCAACGGAATGCGTCGTGTTCATCGGGAGGCAACAGAATGCGTCGTGTTCATCGGGAGGCAACGGAACGCGTGGGAGCCAACCGGCTTGGACGGAACAGGCGATGGAAACGAGGCCTGGCATACCGCAGAATGGAGGAAACGGCCTTGTGTTCGACCGGCCACATTCGAAACGGGATCCTATTCATCAGAGGGGTCTGGCGTACCGCAAAACAGAGGAAACGGACTTGTGTTGGACCTCCTACGGTCGAAACAGGGTCCTGTTGATTGGGAGGGGTGTGGCGTACCACAAAATGGAGGAAACAGACTTGTGTTGGAGCGCTACGGTCGAAACGGTGGTCCTGTTCATCGGGAGGGGTGTGGCGTACCGCAAAACGGGACTCCACGGGATACTGTTCATCTCCACCGTCGACCTCCTCCAGCCTCCACGGGCTACTATTCATCCATCGTCGACCTCCTCCAGCCTCCACCTGCGACTGTTCTTCCACGGGCTCATGTTCATCCAGCCTCCACTGTGCGCTACTCCACCGGCTACTGTTCAACCACCCCTCTCCACAGGCTCCTGTTCAACCACCCCTCCATGGGTTACTGTCCATCTACCCCTCCATCGTCTACTATTCATCCAACCCTCCACGGGGTTGTCCTGTTCATCCAGCCTTCCACGGGGTCCTGTTCATCCAGCCCCAACCAGCTCGATCGATCGGGGTCTGTTCATCCAGAGGCAACACCATGGGGTCATGTTCATCCACCCCCATCGCTCGCTGTTCATCCACCTCCCCCCCTGGAACGCTCACTGTTCATCCAAAGGTAGCATCGATCAGTATCAGTTAGCAGCAGTAGCGAAGGAATCGCTCGATCAGGTTCAGTTAACAGCCATCGATCGATCACTCGGGTTCAGTAACGTGTAGCCTGCAGTGCAATTGGTCGGGTTTAGTTAGAGCCCAACGCCTCGCACACACGCGCGTACATGTACGAGAGAAACGTGCATCGCTCGGCCCCGACCACCCACTGTAATCGGGAACACCCCAATATTTTCCTCGCCCTCGCTTCTACCACGGTTTTTTCCGTCATGGACGGCCCAAAGAGTGTCATGCAGCTGCGTCTCTGGCCCACCCAGGACGAAAAGCCCATTTTTTGTCATGATTTTTTGTCATACAAGTAGGAGCCCACCACATCTATGATGATACCGGGTTTTGTCACAATTATCATCATAGAAGTGTCATAACACTAGTAGAAAAGGGTCAAATGTGAGACACATTAGTCCCGGTTTGTAACAGAACCGGCACTAATGTGTCCATTAGTGCCGGTTCCAACAGCTAGGCGGGAGGAGCTCTTTAGTACTGGTTCGTGGCGAACCTTTAGCACCGGTTCGTGCCACGAACCGGTACTAAAGAAAGTGGTGGCAGGATGTTGTCAGAGTGGGGCCCTTCCAGCACCTTTAGTACCGGTTCGTGGCATGAACCGGTACTAAAGGTCATCCTATAAACCCTTCGTCCACCCGCACTTTATTCTTCCCCCTTTCCCCTCTCCCTCTCCTCTGTTCTTCCCTTCTTCCTCTCGAGTTCATCACAAAATTTGCCCCAAATTTGTCAAGATTTGCAGGCCCCCATCCATTCAAATGATCACCAAGGTTAGCAACTTTGTCCTTTCATCTCTCATTGCTAGATTAGCTCTTGCATTGGTTTATATAGTGATTAATTGTGGGTTTTAGTAATTTTGGAGGAATTATATGTGGTAGTATTTGATTTATATGCAATTTGAGGTCAAAATAACACTTAGTTTGCATATGTAGGTGTGTTTTACTTAGTGCCTTCTAAATCTCCGTCGTAACCACCGTCGATCGCCCGCACCGTCCCGTCGCCGGCACCACCTTGTGGTGAGCCTCTTGTTCATGAAATTTTATATAAAAAATTGATGTTTGTGTGATTTGGATATATAGTTACTCGTATAATTATCTTACCCGTACGTTGTTTGTTATACATAGTGCCATGGTTTTGATATCCGTCCCCGTCGGCCCTCGTCCTTGTTATGATTCGGATGTGGTATATTCTCTTTTAAAACTATTTGTTGCATTTCGTGTTTATGACAAATTATGCCCATCAAGTTGACATAGATATTTTTATCTAGGAGGTATGTGAACCGGAAATTCCAACCGACCCTATTGTCGAGAGGTTAAATTTAGTTGAAAGAGAAAACGAGTACTTGAAAGAAAAATTGAAAAGAATTGAGGGGGAGAAGATGGAATTGGAGTTGCATGTTGCCGATGTCGTCGATGATCACAAGATCAAGATGGAGAAAATGCGCTTGAAGATTAGAAAGATTAGAAAATATGCCATCGATAGTGAGGCTTGGTATCATTATGCTGTTGGATCAATTGTTACCTTAGTTGCGATCTTGATCGCATTTGTTGTTGCATTTAAATGCTTTAGCTAGAGAGTTATTTGTTTGTTGCATTTAAGTGTTGTATGAACTTTATGTATGAACTTGTATTAATTTGGTCTATTCGGTGTTGTGTAATGAAGATGAGCCGGCAATGGATGTACGATGACCGATGCTCTCCCCAGTTCGTTGAGGGCGTGCATACTTTTCTGCTTGCGGCTGAGGCAAACAAGCGGGCGGATGGTTTTATGCCTTGTCCATGTGCTGGCTGTAAGAATGGTCGCAATTACTCTACGTCAAGAACCATTCACGTCCACCTGTTTGAGTCCGGTTTCATGCCCCACTATAATGTTTGGACCAAGCACGGAGAAAGAGGGGTTATGATGGAAGACAATGAAGAAGAAGAGGACGACGACAGCTATCCTGGCCATGGGTTCCCTGAATACGATGATACAACAATGGGGGAAGAAGCTGAGCCGGTAATGCGGGAAGAAGCTGAGCCGGCAATGCGGGAAGAAGCTGAAGAAGAGGCATCAGATGAGCCCGTTGATGATCTAGGTCGGGCCATTGCCGATGCAAAGAGAAACTGCGCAAGTGATTTGGAGAAGAAGAAGTTGCAGCGCATGTTAGAGGATCACAAAAAATTGTTGTACCCGAATTGCGTAGGTGACAAGAAAAAGCTGGGCACCACACTGGAATTGCTGCAATGGAAGGCAGAGAATGGTGTATCTGACAAGGGATTTGGAAAGTTGCTGGTAATGATAAAGGATATGCTTCCAAAGGACAACGAATTGCCCGAGAGTACGTACGAAGCAAAGAAGGTTGTCTGCCCTCTAGGGTTAGAGGTGCAGAAGATACATGCATGCCCTAATGATTGCATCCTCTACCGCGGTGAGTACGAGGATTTGAACGCTTGCCCGGTATGTGGTGCATTGCGCTATAAGATCAGCCGCGATGACCCTGGTGATGTCGAGGGCGAGCGCCCCAGGAAGAAGATTCCTGCCAAGGTGATGTGGTATTCTCCTATAATACCACGGTTGAAACGTTTGTTCCAAAACAAAGAGCATGCCAAGGCGATGCGATGGCACAGAGAAGACCGTAAGAAAGACGGAAAGTTGAGAGTACCCGCTGACGGGTCGCAGTGGAGAAAAATCGAAAGAAAGTACGGGAAGGAGTTTGCAGATGACGCAAGGAGCGTATGGTTTGGTCTAAGCGCAGATGGCATTAATCCTTTTGGGGAGCAGAGCAGCAACCATAGCACCTGGCCTGTGACTCTATGTTTGTATAACCTTCCTCCTTGGTTGTGCATGAAGCGGAAGTTCATTATGATGCCAGTGCTCATCCAAGGCCCTAAGCAACCCGGCAACGACATTGATGTGTACCTAAGGCCATTAGTTGAAGAACTCTTACAACTGTGGAATGGAACAGGTGTACGTGCGTGGGATGAGCACATGGGGGAAGAATTTGACCTAAAGGCGTTGCTGTTCGTGACCATCAATGATTGGCCTGCTCTCAGTAACCTTTCAGGACAGACAAACAAGGGATACCGCGGATGCACGCACTGTTTGGATGATACCGACAGTATATATTTGAATAGTTGTAAGAAGAATGTGTACCTGGGACATCGTCGATTTCTTCCGAGCAGGCATCCCGTAAGAAAGAAAGGCAAGCATTTCAAAGGTGAGGCGGATCACCGGACGAAGCCTCGCCACCGTACTGGTGCTGATGTACATGATATGGTCAAGGATTTGAAGGTGATATTTGGAAAGGGTCCTGGCGGACAACCTGTTCCGAAGGACGCTGACGGACGCGCACCCATGTGGAAGAAGAAATCTATATTTTGGGACCTGCCATATTGGAAAGACCTAGAGGTCCGCTCCGCAATCGACGTGATGCACGTGACGAAGAATCTTTGCGTGACCCTGCTTGGCTTCTTGGGCGTGTATGGGAAGACAAAAGATACACCTGAGGCACGGGAGGACCAGCAACGTATGCACGGAGAAGACGGCATACATCAGGGTCATGCAAGCTACGCTCTTACCAAAGAAGAGAAGGAAATCTTCTTTGAATGCCTGCTCAGTATTAAGGTACCGTCTGGCTTCTCGTCGAATATAAAGGGAATAATAAACATGGCAGAGAAAAAGTTCCAGAACCTAAAGTCTCATGACTGCCACGTGATTATGACGCAACTGCTTCCGGTTGCATTGAGGGGGCTTCTACCGGAAAACGTTCGATTAGCCATTGTGAAGCTATGTGCATTTCTCAATGCAATCTCTCAGAAGGTAATCGATCCAGAAATCATACCAAGGTTACAGAATGATTTGGTGCAATGTCTTGTCAGTTTCGAGTTGGTGTTCCCACCATCCTTCTTCAACATCATGACGCACGTCCTAGTTCACCTATGCGAAGAGATTAACGTTTTGGGTCCTGTATTTCTACACAATATGTTCCCCTTTGAGAGGTTCATGGGAGTCTTAAAGAAATATGTTCATAACCGTGCTAGGCCAGAAGGAAGCATCTCCAAGGGCCATCAAAATGAGGAGGTCATTGAGTTTTGTATTGACTTTATTCCTGACCTTAAGCCGATTGGTGTTCCTGAATCGCGGCATAAGGGCAGACTGGATGGAAAAGGCACGCTAGGAGGGGAACAAATAATATGTATGGACGGACATTCTCTCACTGAAGCACACTACACAGTTCTACAGAATTCCGCCTTGGTGGCTCCGTATATGGATGAACACAAGAATTTGCTACGCTCCAAACACCCGGAGCGGTCTGATGACTGGATTACACGTGAACAAACCAGGAGTTTCGCCAGCTGGTTGCAGACACGTACCATGCATGACACCTCTATTGAAGATGACCTGTACTTGCTGTCCCAGTTACCATCTTCGAATATAATGACTTTCAAAGGGTACGAGATAAATGGTAATACATTTTACACGATCGCCCAAGATAAGAAGAGCACCAACCAAAACAGTGGTGTCCGCTTTGATGCAGAAACCAAGACGGGAAAGGAAACATATTATGGTTATATACAGGACATATGGGAACTTGACTATCGACGTGGTTTAAAGGTCCCTTTGTTTCGGTGCAAATGGGTCAATATGACACGAGGCGGGGTAACGGAAGACCCGCAGTACGGAATGACAACAGTGGATCTCAACAATCTTGCGTATGCAGACGAACCATTCGTCCTAGCCAATGATGTGGCACAGGTTTTCTATGTGAAGGACATGTCTACCAAGCCAAGAAAAAGAAAAGATAAGGAAGCGAATGCATCGTACGATGAGCCAAAGCGGCACATAGTTCTTTCTGGGAAGAGAAACATCGTGGGAGTGGATGACAAGACAGACAAGTCAGAAGATTATGAAAAGTTTGATGAAATTGCTCCATTCACAGTGAATATTGACCCGAGCATCCCGTTAAATGATGAAGATTTTCCATGGTTACGGCGCAAAGGGACACACGTGAAGAAAAAGTTTCACACCCAAAGATCTGGGATGTGATCGGCTTCACTATCATCACTTTCTTCTGTGTTTCACACCCAGAGGGGAATCTCTGTAATAGTTAGGGTAGTTATGTGTTTTGGCATTTGAAACGCGAAGAAATTTTATGTGCAAACAAATTCTTTCATGCCTTTACTGATTTTTAAAGTTAAGTTATTCACAAACTAGTGATTCACACTAATTTCAAATAATTCAAAATTTAAACTATTCAAATTTGAAAACTACGGGCACTAACAAAAAGTTTGTAATTTTTTGTACCTAAAGCAAAAATATTCACAAAGAAACTCTAAATACACAAAAAAACACAAAAATAAATAAAGTTAAAAAATAAAAAAAAGCCCGCCTACTAGGCCAGAGCGGCCTGCATACGACTAGAAACCCAACCTGTTGTTGGGCCAGGATGCAGGCCCGCAAAGGACAAGTGGCCCCACAGGCAGCAAAGAACACGTAGGCCCAGTAGGCCTGCTTTGGAGAGGAGCTCGAGAGAGCGACCGCATGGGGGGTTTACAAACCAGTGCGGTCGCCCCTCGGCTAGCGAGGTGGGACTAAACTTGCCGCACCGCACCTGCGCCAGCGCACCCCCTTCAGTACCGGGTCGTGGCACAAACCGGTACTAAAGGGGGGGCCTTTAGTACCGGTTTGTGCCACCACCCGGTACTAAAGGGGGTCGCTTCCTGCCGCTTGGGCTGGCCAAAACTGGCCTTTAGTACCGGTTGGTGGCACAAACCGGTACTAAAGGCCCCTCCTATATAAACAACACTTACGAAAATTTCAGTTTCTCATTTGGCTTCTTCTCCTCTGCACCGTCGCCCGCCGCCCCCGTACGTCTCCATCCCTCGTCGCCGCCTCGTCGTCCCCGTCCCCGTCGTCACCGCCGCCCCGTCCCGGCCCATCCCGCGTCGTCCCCGTCCCCGTCGTCGGCACCGCCCTGTACGTCCCCGTCGTCATCGCCGCCCCGGCCCGTCCGTCCCCGTCCCCGTCGTCGCTGCCCCGTCCCTGTCCCCGTCGTCGTCATCCCCGTCGTCGCCGCGCCCGTCGCCGTCCCCGTCACCGCGCGCCCGGCCCCCGTCGCCGCCCCCCGTCGTCCCTCGCCTCGCCGGTGAGCGCGCACACACACACACACATACATTTTTTGTTTTTTAGTTATACAAATAGTTAGAAATTTTTCTGTTTTTTAGAAATTGTTAGAAATTTTCTGTTTTTCAGAAATAGTTAGAAATGTTAGAATTGTTAGAATAGTTAGAAATGTTAGAATTGTTAGAATAGTTAGAAATGTTAGAATTGTTAGAAATTTTTCTGTTTTTTAGTTATAGAAATAGTTATAAAAAAGTTAGTGTTAGAAATTTTTCTGTTTTTTAGTTATAGAAATAGTTATAAAAATGTTAGTTATATATATAGAAATGTTATAATTTTTTTCTGTTTTTTAGTTATAGAAATATTAGAAATGTTATAGAAATGTTAGTTATATATAGCATTGTTATAGATGTTATAGAAATGTTAGTTATATAGAAACGTTAGAAATTTTAGTTATCAAAATCCAATCATTAAAAAAATGTTACTTTTTGCGGGCATATAGCTAGTATTTGTTCTCGAGGATGCCCGACCCGCATCCTCGCCATCGACACGTCCGCGACGACGTCCGGCTGACCCATGTCCGGGACTGGGCTCCGCCGGGCTGGCACTGGGAGGTGCTGCCTGGAGGGGTGCGCCGCTTGATGAGGAACCCGGCCCCGGGTCCCGTCGTCAACCCTGATCTCGTTTGGTGGCGTTCGCGTGGGCCAGTTTCGGTGCGGAGGGAGCCGGCCCTGCCGGAGGTGGTACGTCGCCATGTCAGGGAGGAGGACAAGCACGTCCATCGCTACATTGTTGCGTTAGAGGGCGGCAGGTTCTCCAATACCTGGCAGTTTCTTCAGGGATCTCACTTCAGCTATGATCCTGTGAGGGTTCCTTCTCTTTGGGTGTCCACCGCCCGCGCCGCAGGAACCGCGAGTGTCCTAGATTCTTCTGTAGTATTCAATCTTTATTAGCTACCTAGCCAGTGATGTATTCGATATTATATCTATTATTCGAGACGATGCATTCGAGATTATATCTATTATTTGAGACGATGTTTTCGAGATTATATCTATTATTCGAGACGATGTATTTGAGATTATATCTATTATTCGAGACGATGTAATTTGAATACTAAATTGTTTTATATTTCTTTTGGATTAGTTAAATAAAAGCTATGGCGGACAATACCGGCAGAGAGGGAGAACAGGCCATGTTTGATATGATACGCCATCCTCACGGGCCAGATGATCATCAAAATGAAGAAGATTATGACGGCTCCGAATTTCTAAACAACACCGGAGAGGGTGATATGATATTCGATCGCGACGACTGAATTGATGAAGTCATGAACTATGATTATGATGATGACGAAGAAAATGTTGATCTTGAAACAACAAAGACCGGCGAGGTATATATATTTATATAAGCAGGCATCTGGTGATCATCACATGTTTTAAATGACTTGAAAATATATTAACGAATCGATCTTTGTTCTTTCAGCCATCCGGATCGAGCAAATCTTCAGGCAAAAGGACGAAACGAGGCCCGAACAAAAAGTTGAAGGAGGGCGTAAAGTACAATATCGAGGCAATCAGACCTAATGGCGAACCATTAGCGCCTAAGAAGATTGCGGACAAGTTCGTTCGTCAGTGCGGAGTTGTTGTGAAGGACCAACTCCCGATCTCCCTTCAAGAATGGAGAGAGCCAGCAAAAGACAAAAGACAAAAAGACAAAAAGGACGCTGCTCCACGTCCAGATGTTACTTTTGTCGACAAAAGACAAAAAGAGCTGCTTTGGGATACTCTCATGGAACATTTCACCCTACCAGATCATTTCACAGAAGCAGATGTGCAGAAAGTCAAGGACGCTGCTCTTAGGAAGATGGCGGTTGCATTCAAGAACCACAAGAATCGTGAATGGGACAAGTACGTCAAGGGAGGAAGGAAGACTCCAGTATTCGAGGGAACACTAGAGAACCAACGTGCTCATTGGGACGATTTCGTGAAATTCAAGGATTCGGAATTAGCTAAGGAACGGTCGAGAATAAACAAGAAGAATGCCGAAAAAAGGATAAGTTCCATAAGCTGGGGCCAGCTGGCTATGCGGTGGCAATGCCTAAGTGGGATAAGTCTGAGAAAGAGATGGAGGATGCAGGTGTCACTTCGGTTACTAAGAGCTGGCCCCCCAGGTGCAGGACTTGGTTCTATGCGCATGGGGGGGAGTTGGACCCGAAGACAGGCAATGTTTCGACGAGGGCAAGTCTGAAGGGAGCCGACGATGCGATACTTGTTGCAATAGAAGAGGCACGATCGGGGGTGTTCCAGCCCAACAGAGAGAACGACGAGCTTACGCGTGCCCTGGGAAATCCTGAACACCCGGGAAGAACACGAGGCAAGGGCGCTATTCCGTGGTATGAGGGGTTTTCAGACTGGAACACTGACTATAGAACCCGTGCGAGAAAGAAGATTGCGGAGGAGAAGAAGAGGAAGATGGAGGAGGAGCAGAGGAAGCGGGACTATGAACGCCTTCAAGGCCTAGAAGCAAGTCAAGCGGAATTGGCAGTCAAATTCCAGCGGCAGCAGGAGCAGATCGACTCACTTACCCAGCAAAGGGGGTCTCAGCAGCTGCAGCAGCTAGCGAATGATCCAGCATTGGATAGCACCGCCCCATCCATGCCGAGAAGCAGCATGGGTTCCGCCCTAGACGACGCAATGCTGGATAGATACCCCGTGGATGACATCACGGAGAACACTAACTGCGAGCTACACGTCAAAATGAAGAACATATCCATGAAGGTGCCGGACGCCGTTGCTTTTACAAATCCCCCCGAGGCAACCTTCCATTGCAACCCGATTCCAGCGGGCTATGCTCGTGTCTTGGTTGATGAGGTGGTGGACCCATATTTGGAGCTACAGCTTGACTATCCTGGAGGTGACGACGAGCACTTTCTCGGAGAGGCCAAACATCGTATCATCCTATGGAAAAAGGATTGCATCATCTTTCAAAGGCCACCGACACCGCGTCAGCTGACTCCCCATCGAAGTCCGCCACCGAGTCAGCAGACTCCCGCTCCTGCAAGTCCACCAAGTCCGGCAAAGTGTCAGGCCACTCCTCCTCCAAGTCCGGCAAAGTGTCAGGCCACTCCTCCTCCTCCAAGTCCGCCACAGCGTCAGACGTCCACTCCTCCTCCAAGTCCGGCACAACCTCAGGCCACTCCTCCTCCAAGTCCGGCACAACTTCAGGCCACTCCTCCTCGTCCAACTCAGCCCCGTCAGCCGTCTCCGCCGCCTCAGCAATCGCAGAAGAGACACCCCGCAGCTATGGTGCGTAGCGGTACGAGTCGAGGTAGTACAGGAAGTACAGGCGTAGGCAAGCGATATAAATATGGTCCGAGCCTCACGCCTCTTCTGCAGAGGCCTTATGACAAGTCCGAGGAGGAAAACACAGCCATATCGAAGGCCGAGGTGGAAGCCCATTTTGCACCAAAACCGCCACCGCCGCCAAGGGAGAAAGTGCTTGAGGAAACGATTGACCACTTCATTCATATGTCTCAACCACCAGCTCCCAAGCTTGTTGACACAGACTATGAGCGCCACATCAGGAAGTTAAATCGAGCACGTCTACGTAAGGAGACGAGCTCGGGATCGAGCAAACAACAAGCAGCTGTCAAAAAATGCGGGAAAACCATTCCCCAGCTGGGAGAACAGGCAGCGCAATCGATCCCCTCGCTTGTTGTGCCAACAACACGTGACAGTACGCGCGCCCAATATTATTGTGGGCAAACAGTTTACGTTCCCGAGGTGGGTATTGTGGTAATAACCAAGGACCATATAATGCAGGCTGAAGTTCTCAACATCACTGTTGGATAACTCCTCGAGATCGAGCCCATGCCTGTGCTTACAGAGGATGAAATAAAACGGAAATATGTCCGGGGCCAACCTTTGGTCGAGCCAGACAAGGTCAAGAACCTCCCAACGAGAATGTATGAATTGCATCAATGGTACATGAACATTACCAAGATTTCCGATCGATTGTCCCTCATGGTGAATGTCAAGGGGGAGCATCACTTCCATGAGAAAGCTCTGTCCGTTGAGTATTCTGAACTGTTTCAGTTATACAATCAAGACGCACTCGACAAATCTATCGTCAGTTGCTATTGTCTGTAAGTGATTTCTTTCTGTAATTTAAGTCTCAAGCTAGCTGTAGTGATCCTTTTGATCAATCATTACCTGTAATTATCCTCACTATATTCTTTTCTGTGGTATTATGCAGGATGAAGATGTATGAAATGAGAAAAGGTGGACGCTTTGGCATTGGTTCATTGACCCAAACACCGTTAATGAATACACATGGCTAATAAATCCACATCATGAAAAGGCCGTAGAGGACAACATGCTAGAGTTCTTGAAGCGCCTCAAATACAATGAAGATATACTACTTCCTTACAACTTCCAGTGAGTCACACTGTCTTGTACTACAAATTCTCTGTTTTTGCCTACTAGCTAGCTACATGTTTTTGCTTACATATGCCCGCTTAATTAAGACATGCAAGCGTGTGTGCATGCAGATTTCACTGGATCTTGTGTATCATTAAAGTTGACGCCAGAACAGTTGAAATACTGGACTCACTAATCAGAGAAAATACTGACTATAACATCTTGTTTGGGATAGTCAACAGGTAATTTCAATCATTATTAATTATATATCTCGGCCTATTTAGTTCGTCATTTCATGATATGAACTATTTAATAACCCCTTTATTCATTTTCTTTGTCGGCGGGCAGGGCTTGGGCAAGGTTCATCAGCGTCACGGAAGGCGAATGGAAAAAAAGCTTAAATGGTTTCGACCCAAGGTAAGTAATTAAGTAGTACTAGCTAGCTAGCTAGCTGCCATCTCTTTAATTATCATGCTTGATTAATTATTATCTGATCAAATTCCATTCTCGTAAAGGCCCTGAAGCAGGCGCAGGGGACTGATCTGTGTGCATTCTGTGTTTGCGAGAACATTCGCATGATGGCGTTCGAAAGGAGCAGATCTCAAAGACAGGAATGGGTACGCTTGTCAGAACACTATTCACAATTTTTACACCATTATCGATATCTAGTCACACAACTAATACACATGCATATTGATCTCCTTCTTAACAGTTCAGAGAGGTGCGGGAGAAGCTCCTAGAAACGGAGCGCGTAGAAGCACTTCAAGAGGAAATAGCGGGATTTTTGCTCGACCAGGTCATAAATCTGAAGGAAGAATACTATTACCCGCTACCGCCCCCATGAAAACCACTTCCAATTGTCATCGTGCTCTGAAGGCACCAATTAGGCCACTGGCTCCGAAGGCAACATGCATATGTAGGAGAAATTGTATATAGCTATACATGTGTGTATGTGTGAATTAATTAATATGGTGGTTTGTGAGACATTGATGATATATATATGCATGATTGGTTCTACTAGAAATTCTATATATATATATATATGCATAACGTGTGCAATGTGTAGTATCATAAAATACTAGCAAACGAAAAAGAATTAAAATGGAAACACAAAATTAAATGAAAAAGAAATCATAAAACTTACCAACCGGTACTAAAGGGCTCCAGGCCCCCAGAGCTGGCTCGTGCCACGTGGTTGCCCTTTAGCACCGGTTCGTGCTGAACCGGTACTAAAGGGGGGGGGGGCTTTAGTGCCCACACTTTAGTGCCGGTTATGGAACCGGCACTAAAGGGTCTTACGAACCGGTGCTATTGCCCGGTTCTGCACTAGTGTAAGTATGACAGAAAAAAAATTGTTCGGCCCAAAATGTCATGGATGTGTCTTTTTTTTGTAGTGATGCTTTTATGAACTGCCTGAGATGTTTATCCCTTTTGTTTTATGCACCCTTTGATTACACAGTAGTCAATTATTAGGGTGATCTCTCATAGTAAATATCAAGTCAAAAGGTGCTCTTCCTAGTGTTGCAACCATCTATGACATTCTAGCATCTCGGAGTGTGTCATGTCCACATGAGCATAAACGGGATGAGAGATTTAAGATGGAGATGGTCAGACCATGTATGCAAATAACACTTGGTTGTCTTGAAGTTTTGACAGAATTGTTCTGAGCTCGAAGCACAAAGCATCGAAAGATGAACAAGTGTCATATGATGATATGATTGGCAATAGTTTGCCCCTCTTAGGCTCAGTAGAATTGCATAGCATCGATGACGCTCTTCGGAAGATCCACAAAGATGTCCGGAGAACTCTGTAGTCAATTAAGCAAGGCATACCTCTGATCGCCAAACTTAGACTGTAAAAGAAAGGGCTTACCAGCCGCTATCTGTCCGCCTGTCGTATCTCCTCGCGAGCCGCTCGGGATCCGGACCTCGCTTCTTGGGCTTCCTGAAGGGCCTCGGCGAGTTCGACCGCCTTAGCTTTATTCTCCTCCTCGAGGAGCTCGCACTTGCGAGTGGCGTCCTTGAGCTCTTGCTCAACTTGGGATACCCGCCCCTCGAACTGGCGCCGGGTGGATTGTTCGGCCTTCAAATCACCAACCGCTTTCTCAACGGCCGCATCGCTCACCCTTGCCTGCTCCTTCGCGCGGGCAAGGTCACTCCTGAGGGTCTCGACCTCAGCAGCGCCATCTGCAATTATGCATATAGCAGCGCGTCAGCTTCAACTTCGCATTTGCAAACTAATTCAAGTATATATGGAGTACTTGAAACATACACTTCGCCTCGTCGAGCCACTTATTAATACGGATATTGTCCTCGTCGACAAGCTGCAGTTTTCGCTTCAGTTCGGAAACCTCGGCGGCCTGAGCGGTCGTCGCTAACAGTGAAGCCTGTTTTTTGTCAAAAAGATAAGTATGTTATTTCCTGCGAATATCTACAGACCCTCTGTTCGCTCTCCTTCATGGGCCAAACAGAGTCTCAGGGGCTACTATCTATATATAGGCAGATTTGTCATATGGAAAGCGACTAAGGACATTACATCGCATACCTCGAAGCCTGTTAGTAGGCTCATGAAGGCTTCATTCAGCCCGCTCTTAGCGGACTGAACCTTCTCAACCACCGTTCCCTTCAAGGTACGGTGCTCCTCCAAGACGGACGCATTTTGCAGAGCATCCATCATCATGTTCGGCGCCTCTGCATTAATAGAGGTCGCCGCTGGAATAGCCGTCTCGCCCTCCCGCGAGGGGGCTGCTGATTCGGTTCTGGAGCCGTTTATGTCTCCGGAACAGTATCCGGCCGGGGGTCGGATAATCCAGGACCCCCGTCGCCGGTCTCCATGAGGGTTGCGCCCCTCATGTTCTCGACAGCCAAGGTGTTATCCTCTGGCGCCGTCTTGGTCCCCTCCCGCACTCCTCCGGAGCCCTAAGAAATCCTTTGGGACGACACCTCGGCGTTGTTCGCCCTAGGAGGCGAGGAAGCTTGGTGGAGGCGTCTCTCTCTCCATCTTCTTCGGCGAAAGATCCCCTGATGACGATGATTCTTAAGGAATGTCATGGGCTGGACTGAAACACATAATTTGATATTATTCTTATAATTTATAAAAGATTTGATGTACGTAAGGCATCCTAAGGTACTTACGATTGGGCAAGGGGCTTGGCTCAGGGGCGGTGCTTGGGGACAGCTTCGGTGCCTGAATCTGAATCATCCGAGAGGGATATCTTTCCCCTCTTGGACGCCCCTCCTCCGGATCTACGGAGGCCGCCCTCTTTTTCCCTTTGATAGGAGGGTTCTCTTCCTCCTCCTACTCCTCCTCCTCGTGTTTGTCTCCCTCATGAGACGAAGGAGCCTCAGTTCCTCCGGACATAGCGCCCGAAGTATCTTCATGATGGAGGCCACCTTCGGCCTCCTTGCTCTTCTTCTTCTTGTCCTTCTTCGTCGGCGCCTGGTAGGGCACTGGGACCAGCATCCTCATCAATAGAGGCTCGGCTGGGTTTTCGGGGAGCGGGGCCGGACGCTTAATCTGCTCTGCCTTCTTTATCCAATCCTATTCAGGGGATGGAATTTTCAGTATCCTTCTCTAAGATTGACGAGCTAAGTAATGTTCAGAAATATGATACTTACTAGGGATGCCGGATTGTTGCAGTCGAGGCCGGTGTCGTCAGATGTCCTTGGCCACGTCTTCTGCTTCTTGCAAAGCAGCTTCCAGATTCCTTTGTGCGTCATGCCAAAGAATCGCTGCAGGGTCCGTGGCCCCTCCGGATTGAACTCCCACAATTTGAGAGGTCGTCGTTGGTAGGGAAGAACTCGGCGGATAAGCATCACCTGGATCACATCAACAAGGGTGATGTCGTTTTTTATAATGCTCTTAATACGCTTTTGCAGCGCGACACTTCGTCAAGGGATCCCCAATCTAGACCCTTGTTGGTCCAGGATGCGAGCCGCAGTGGAGGTCCGATCTGAAAGCAGGAGCGGGCGCCCACTTGGAGCCGCGGGGTTCGGTGATGTAGAACCACTCCTGCTGCCATACCTTGACAATGTCCACGAATGTCCCCTTGGGCCATGTGACGTTGGGAAGCTTGCTCACCATGGTGCCGCCGCACTCTGCGTGTTGGCCCTCAACCACCTTCGGCTTCACATTGAAGACCTTGAGCCATAGGCCGAAGTGTGGGGGGACAGGGAGAAATGCCTCACACATGACGATGAACACCGAGATGTCGAGGGAGGAATTCGGGGCCAGATCATGGAAATCCAGCTCGTAGTAAAACATGAGGCCTCAAAAGAAGGGATGAAGGGTGCACCCAAGTCCTCGGAGGAAGTGGGGGATGAATACCACCCTCTCGCCGAGCTTTGGGGTAGGGATAACCTGCCCCGGGGTAGGAAGCCTGTGTGTGATCTCCGCCGTCATGTACCTCGCCTCACACAGATCCTGGATGTTCTTCTCTGTTACGGAGGATGCCATCCACTTGCCCTGGAAACCGGATTCGGCCATTGCCGGAGAAGTTGGGGCAAAAGGAAAGTTTAGAACTTGGGCGCTGGAGCTCGGGGGCGGAAGGGTAGAGGAAGAAGAAGGCGTGAGGTAAAATGGATGGGTCCTTGTCCTCTTATAGAGACAGTGAATATCAAGCGCCCCCTCATAAGCCTTAAACCTCGCCTATTCCCAAGGAGACGTGCGAATGGCGCGGTTGGATTACCCAAATCCGCATTGATGAGGATCCCATAATAAGGGGACACAATCTCTGCTTTGACAAGACGCGTTGATGACCGTGCCTCGATACGCGAAGCGAGGGCTGTAAAACGGTTCGGAATAATGGCAAAGCCAGAACATAACGTCTCGCCGAAAAAGTCGCCCATGGGCGTGACTTATTTTAAGTATTGTTACCTTTTACAGCTTAGGGTTGTACGTGCTAAACAGGGCCGAATACAACTCTTATGTGCGGAAGACTGCTTTGGAGTATTCAGAGGAGGAACCCGCCTTGCAATGCCGAAGACAATCTGCATGCCGGATACGTCGTCATTGAAGCCCGGTTCAGGGGCTACGGAGGGAGTCCTGGACTAAGGGGTCCTTGGGCGTCCAAGCTATGTGATATGGGCCGGACTAATGGGCCGTGAAGATATGAGATTCAAGACCTTTCTGGGCTTGTTTGGTTGAGTGTGGATCCGAGTGGATTGAAGAGGTTTGAGGAGGATTTAAACCACTTGTAAGTCAAAATACGTCCCAATCCTCGCCAATCCCCTTCAATCCTCTTGGGGAGAGGATTAACCGAACAAGCCGTCCCCGTGTCCGGACGGGGCTCTCCTTTGCGTGGATGGCAAGCTTGGCGTTCGGATCATGCATCTTCCTTTCTCTGTAAACCGACCATGTACAACCCTAGATCCCTCCGGTGTCTATATAAATCGGAGGGTTTAGTTCGTAGAGGCAACCACAATCATACAGACTAGACATCTAGGGTTTAGCCATTACGATCTTGAGGTAGATCAACTCTTGTAACCCCTATACTCATCAAAGTCAATCAAGCAGGTACCAGGGTATTACCTCCATCAAGAGGGCCCGAACCTAGATAAACATCGTGTCCCCTTCCTCCTGTTACTTTCGATCCTTAGACGCACAGTTCAGGACCCCCTACCTGAGATCTGCCGGTTTTGACACCGACACCTACAGCCTCGCTGGCAGCTCGGCCCACACGCGAGCCGACTCAATACACGAGTCCAAGGCCCTGAGTGGGCGTGACGGTGGCTCACCTACTTACGCTCCAGTCGGCATCAGTAAGCGGCATCCAATGGATCACAGTTTGGCAACGGCGGCACGGCTCCTCCCTGTTCTTCAGATCCCCTTCCCCTTCCTCCCAATTCTTGTACCTTGCCTGTAATCACTACTGCTACCTGAATTCGTGAGTGGAGTGCTAGATCGATTAATATACCAATGGGCTGTTAACAGTGCAAGGTCAGGACACATCACAAAACGAGTAGGTGTAACGACACTTGTGTGTCATTCATGTATTTGTTTCGTCAGGCTCAGTTGAAAAATATAATAGAAATGGCTGTGTTTTTTTTTTTCTAAAAGTCACTAAGCAATAGTGCGGCCAACCGACTAGGCGTCCCCTGCGAATTTCCTTTCCTTTTCCCCGTTCCCGGGCATTCCCAAAATGAAATTCCGCTCTCCCTCCATTCCCCTGATCCCCCGGGCCGAAATCTCCCGAAACACCCACCGTGCACCCGGTCTATGAACCGCCCACTGCCCACCCTCCACCAATCACATTCCACCTCACAAACCGCGCCCTCCTCTCCTCCCGTACGCCGCCGCCGCTCCCCCCCCCCCCCCCCCCCCATCACCAACGGCAAAACCCTCCCCCAAAATCGAAACCTCCTCCCCTCCCCTCCGCCGATTCGATGGAGGCGCCGCCGCCGCTGACGGCGGGCGCGGTGACGGAGATATGGGAGCTCCCGAACGGGCCGGCGACGTTCCAGCCGGTGCTGCAGGTCGCGGACCTTCGCCCCGTCGTCGCCAAGAACACGACCGCGGCGGCGGCCGCGGCGCAGCACTCGGAGCGGTTCCGCATGCTGCTCTCCGACGGCGTCCACTCCCAGCAGTCCATGCTCGGCACCGGCCTCAACGACCTCATAAAGGACGGAACCCTCCGCGTCGGCTCCATCGTCCACCTCACGGACATGACGTGCAACACCATCCAGAAACGCAGGTGCGTCAACCGACATTTATTCTCTCCCTTTGGCCTCGATTGGATCTTGATCTGCTTGCCTGGCTTACTATTCGGCTGTCGATTTGTCCGGGGCACCAGCGGTTTCAGCAAAGGTGGTATCTTTGTGTTAGTTTCTTGATTGAGTTGCAGGTAGGCGCGTCTAGTTGGTGCCTGTCAGTTGTAGATCCAGGAATTAAACTTGCCGGGGCGAAACATTTAAGGTCAAATTTTTTTAACGTACAAATGCAAGTCCGCTGAACCAAAACTCATAAAACTCAAATGCGAAGCTAGATGCACTGGAAAATTAACATAACTAATGGTTCAAAATAGTTCAATATTCTCAACAACTAGGTGGCGCAACCACCAAAAAACACAAAAGACAACATAAATGCCACAGAGAGCTACTAATATGGATTCCCGCTGCTCGAATCATTCATTCCCTGGCCCAAAATGTCCAACTCCAAGTCTAATAGGTACCTACAACCAGTGAACAAGCTGCATATTAATATATCTTAGCACAAGTATGCTAATAGTTTGAAACAATAGATAAGAAAAGTATTTACTCAAGTTGTAATTATACAAGGATGGTTTGGTAGATGGCCTCTAAGGTTCCTCAAGCCATGAAAATTTTCAATAATCTTCTTGTTATCAATTCTAGCAAATATTTCTTGCTCAAGATAGCATATCATCATATCATTCAACCAATTATCAGATATCTTATTTCTCAAATCTGTCTTTATGATGTTCGTGGCTGAGAAAACTCTTTCAACTGATGCTGTCGCTACTGACAAAGTCAAAGCAAGTTTGGTGAGCCGATAAGCCAAAGGAAATTGTAAATGTTCCTTAGTTTCAACCAACTTGAGAGGAAGATTAGTGAGACTATCGCAACCACAAAGAACAGCAGACCTTTTCATCGTATCAATGTATATCTTGAGCTGACCATCCAAATGATATTGGTCTTCTTGATTGAAGTCAACTGGGAAAATAGATGCAAGCTCAAATAGCTTCTCATGATTAGATCTGCTAAATGAGTCTCTAGGATCTAGACTCGCAATGCATATCAATAATCTTGTTGAAGTCTTACTAAGTTGATTGTTCACCTCAGCTATGCTTCTTCAAGAACCTTGAATATTTCAACCGTGTAATGATGGAAGCCAATGTTTTTAAAGCGGTAAAGCGAAGCGAGGTGCTGGGGGGTGCCTCATTGCTTAAGCGTAAAGCGTAAAGCGAGGCGACGCTTTAGACAGACTTTGAATCTGATGGGCAGTAGAATAGAGTACCGTTTAGTGAGACATACATACCTTGATTCTAATCCACCAGTGAGCACATATGCATTAATAGCCATTATTCTAATCCATCCACTAAGCAGTAAGCAACCAGCCAACTAATATAAGAGAGGCAGCAGCAGCACCTGACAGCAGAGGAGCTGTGCATAGCATAACACATAACAGGAGCAGGAAAGGCATGACAAGCTGGTGCAGATCTGAGCATGGAAGAAAGAGCAAAGGGAGGGGAAGGAGGAGAAGAGAGGGCAGGAGCTATACATTGTGGTTGTGCAAGAGGGAGGGTGGGGGGGGGGGGCAGGAGTTGTGGCCAGAGATTTGCATGCTCTGGTTTTGGTTCTCTCCCTCTTTCTTTCCCCTCTTGTAACTCTTTCACGTGTGAGCCCAGTTTTCCCACACTTGTGTTCCCGCCCAGCTCCTTTTCCCACCAGAAATCTCTGTTCCCTTGCCTGGAAGTCTAAGGCGTCCTCTCTGCACTAAAGCGCCAATCAGGGCGCCTAAGCGGGCACTTAAGACGCTTTAATGTCTATAAGGCGGACACCTTAGACACATGTCTAAAGCGAGCTGGACGCTTTGAGCCTGGAGGGCGCTCTGACGCTTAAGCGTCGCTTAAGCGATGCTTTAGGGACGCTTTACAAACAGTGATGGAAGCACAAACCATTTTGTGGGAACTCCTTGCTGGAATATTCTCATTCATACCAGGCGCTAGTATCTCTCTCTTAACACAAAACGAAGTGGCAGCCTCCAAAAGTGGCTCCTATCCTTCATCCCTCAGCTGCTGCAATAAACTTTTCACAGACACAATCATTTTCATTGCACTTACTACTCTATTTTAGTCCTTCTGTTGCAATGCTTGTGACAAGGCATTAGTCAAATCAAGCACTTTAAGCATCAAATGCAAGATTGAGAACAAATTCAAAGACCTCCATAGATTTCATCAAACCTGATGCTTTGCCTCCATCATCCGCATCTTCCCCATCATGAGAAATTGCATGCACTTGAATCACCGAATCAATGTTCTATAATGAGATCCCCATCGTGTATCACCAGGTCTTGCTAAAGTTGTCTCTTGATGTTTGCCTCTTCCTTTAAGAATCTCCCCATTCTCTAATTGCCACACAATTTTGGCATGATGCTTTTGTAGAAATGCATCTTTCCTTTCACAAGAAGCACTGAACTACAAAACACAGCATTGGAAACAAGTCAACAAAATATCACTAATCATGGTTACAACCATATTTGCATATCCAAAGAAATCACTAACAGCAAGAATGCCCTTCACAAAAGCCACAACTAGTAATTGAAGCTGATGGGCGGAACGGTGAACATATAATGCATGAGGATTTTCATCTAACACTAGTTTCTATAAATTATTTAGTGCCCACGCATATTTGAGGCTCCATCATACCCTTGACCTCTCAACCTAGACATGGATAATTTATGGTTAGCAAACACTCAAGGATCTTTTGAGAGATGCAGATGTGGTGTCGACAACATGCTTGACACCAAGTAACCTTTCCAAATATCTCCTTTTATGTTTAGAAACTTCACAATGACAGCCATTTGCCGTTGGTGGAGAGAAATGACCACCCCCAAGCTCAGTCATGATGACCTCGGTGGTTTTTGTACGCAAGCATGTACAATTTGCTTCTGGATATCATGACAAGCCATTTGATGATTCCAAGGAGCATTATCAATTTATCATTGAGTTAATCAGCTGCAGCTTTGCATCTTTTAGCATACCAATTCAACATCTCATGAAAACTACCTATGTTTCTTGAAGCCTTAGACTCATCGTGGCCACGGAAAGCAAGTCCTTGCCTAAGAAGAAACATCACAACACCCATAACAGCCAGCAAACATCTTGATATTGAAGATGGCCCCTCTCAGTTTGAGTAGTAATTGCATACGCCACACTTTGTTTCTGATTCTTGAAATCTGCACAATGTCTTCTTGCATTGTTGTGAGCACTCTTTATCGAACTTACATGAAGCCTGCAATATTCCACTGCCTTCTTCCAGTTTTTATACCCATCTTGCTTGAAGACATTACCCCCCAAACTTACATGGCTTGCTGACTGCTTAAATAGAAAGCAGCAAAAAACATTATTCACGGTTTTTGTGTACACTGTACTCTAGCCAATCAAACCACTCAAACCATTCCTCTCTGGTTTCATTTTCTTATAGATTCCCTACATTACAACATCACCATGTTCAGTAATTGGCTAGAAAAGTAGACATTGAAGGTGAATGTCAGAAGAAAATGGATTGGACAGTATCACTGTGTACCTGCTGGTTGTGCTTGCTGCCTTTGCAAACTGCAACTCTCAGTTTGCATGAGCTTGATGCTGTGCCACCGCCGCTGCCTCCCACGCAGGACGCCCCCGGGACTGCTTCTTGTTCACCCATTCGTGGATTCGCCAGGTGCCAGGCGTCCGGCGATGCGGAGCTCAGTGTCGGCGGCGGCCGACGGCGACGCCTAAGTTAGGGATCGCCCTCGCTCTGTTGGGGATTTCCTGGTGCGTTGTCGGCTTGGGTGTGGGATAAGCTGCTAGCTAATTTTGGGCTTTGGGCTGCATGTGCTTGCTCTGTTAGTTAAGTGTTGGCCCACGTAAAAAACAAATAGTAATTTTTGTTAGCCTTAGTTTAACTTCAGGCCTAAAATTGATTGTTTTCTGATAATCCTATAGCATTTTACTAGCAGAACATATGCCATTACTCATTTTCTTTTCAGTTTTCATTCAATCCCACCAGAATAAGTTCTCTTTGGCATGGGTACTGTTGACAAAATGGAGGGGGTGAGGGGGGTGGTGTTTGATGCAGTGCTATGTCAATGAATGTGTTGAACGTTTCATGTTGATCTAATGCAAATAATATGCATAGCCTGCTTGCAATCTCATTCTTCCGAGGACCCTAAGAAAAGTTTGATTTCATATTCTACCATAGTTCAAAAAAGCGCTAGGCGTTAATTGACCAAAGCGCATGCTTATGCGCAGTTATGCACAGATTAAGCGTAGTTATGCGCAATGCGTTTTGCCAACGCCTAGAGCCTAGGTGTGCTTAAGCGCTCGATTAGGCGCGCCTTTTTTAACTATGTATTCTACTGTGATTTCACATGCAGTTGTCTGTTTGTGAGTGCACTCTCATCCAATGAAACACACTTCGCTTCTCATGTTTTGCCAAGCTACCAGCGACAAGAAAGCTCCATCCTCCTAGTTTGTGATATATAATTTTCTGAGAACTACCTTCCTTATGTAGGAATTTATAACCCATGGCATCATGTCTGTATGTTTGTTGCAGAAAAAAAGGTGTTCTATTTTGTGCCAATGCTTATGGCCTACGATCTGTTGATTGTTGATTGCCGTGTCAATTAATGAAACAATTTACATCATGTGTTTGGAACCTTGTTTGTTCCCTTTGCGAAAACATGAAGGCTGGATTTTTAATTCTAAAGACATAAGGGCATGTTAGCTATTATATTCTCCGATGTCTTCAAATTGCTCGTTTTTTTTACCGTTTTATGAGCTAAGTTTGTTTCTAGAAACAAATATCTTCTGGTAGAACTAACCAGATAACTTTAAAACAATTTGATGCTTGTATATGGATTTCTAATCAGTTGAGCTGAATTCTTTTCCATTGCTTCAGGATCGTTATTGTTGTCAAACTTGAAGTTCTCCAAAGTGAGTGCCCCAAAATTGGGACACCAAAGACTTATGAGAAAAGCTTACCTGAGGGACAGGAGCCTAACTTACCGGCCAATGCTGCTCAAACAAACAGTGGAAACTATTCTGGTGGCCCAGGCATGCTGGGGTCTGCAGTTGCTCCAAGGGTGGAACAGATTGGTAACAATCTGTCATATGGTAGACCCAACAACGGTGGCCCAGGCGTGGACTCTTCAATTTGTCAGTCTGTTCAACCTGGTGCTAACAATGTGTTGTCTGGTGGAACTTATGGTACAATGTCAGCACAGAACACAATGAATGCCAATGTGGTGCAGCCAAACTCTCATCAAAACCAAAGTTTTGTGGTTCCTGGCACAGGTGGGGGCTTTGGGCCTCCTCGCAATATATATGGGCGCCCTGCACAGTCTTCATATCAGCAGCCACCTCCACCCCATAGAAATAGTGGCCCAGTTGCTAAAAATGAAGCTGCTTCTCGTGTTATTCCAATTTCTGCACTGAACCCATACCAACGTACATGGACAATAAAGGCTAGGGTGACTGCGAAGGCTCATGTCAAGAACTTCAATAATGCAAGAGGTCCAGGAAAAGTCTTCTCCTTTGATCTCCTTGATGCAAATGGTGGAGAAATTCGTGCAACATGCTTTGGCGCGGCAGTTGATCAGTTCTATGACTTAATTGAGGTTGATAAGGTGTACTTGGTATCTAGGGGATCGCTAAAACCCGCAAACAAGAGGTTTAGCCCTTTAAACAATGACTATGAAATAAACCTTGAGCCTTCATCATCTATAGAAGTTTGTTCTGGTGATGATAGCAGCATCCCTAAGCAGCAGTTCAATTTTCGGCAGATCAGCGAAATTGCAAACATGGATAAAGATACCACAGTAGACTTGCTTGGGGTTGTTACTTCAGTTAGGCCTTCTTTTACAGTAATGCTTAAGAATGGCGGGGAAACCCAGAAAAGAGTCCTTCAACTGAAGGACATGTCTGGTTGCAGTGTGGAAATGACCTTTTGGGGTAACTTCTGTGATGCTGAAGGTCAGCAGCTGCAGTCGCTGTGCGATTCTGGTTTGAATCCTATACTTGCGCTGAAATCTGGTCGAGTTGGTGAATTCAACGGCAAAACAGTGGGTACAACTAGCTCAAGTTTGTTAAAAATAAATCCGGATTTCCCTGAAGCTGAAAGGCTGAGGCAGTGGTACATAACTGAAGGAAAAATTGCTGCCTGCACTTCTTTATCTGGGGAAATGTCAAGCATGGGCAGGACTGATATCCGGAAAAAAACTGCACAGATCAAGGATGAACGCATGGGGCAATCAGAAAAGCCTGATTGGATCACCGTTCAAGGTGCAATTTCACAAATCTACACTGATAATTTTTGTTACCCAGCATGCACCAGGGAGGTTAATGGTAAAAGCTGCAACAAAAAGGTAACAAATAATGGTGATGGGATGTGGCTATGTGAGAAATGCGATCAGAGCTCTGAAACTTGTGAGTATAGATACCTGCTGTCATGCCATATCCAGGATCATACTGGGTCCACCCATGCAACTTCATTCCAAGAGGCTGGCCAGGAGATTATCGGCCTCTCAGCACAAGATCTTTTCAGGATAAAGCATGAAGAGCAAGATGATGTACGGTTTGCAGAAATCATACAGCAGGTCCGATTTCAGCAATACCTATTCAAGCTGAAAGTCAAGGAAGAAGTCTATAATGATGAGCCGCGTGTGAAGTGCAACATTGTTAAGGCTGAAAGATACGACCCAGTGAAAGAGAGTCGTTTTTTTCTGGGGGCCATTGATAGCCTTTTGGCGGAGGACGCTTCAGGCTCTTCTCCTGGGCTGAATGGTGGTCCTGCTGTTAATGCTGGCTTCGCCAACTCAGAAGCTGGACAGAGTGTGCCAGCTTCCAACAATTCCTATGCTGTGAATATGGGTGGCCCAAATCAGTTTGGGCAGCAATTCAGCGCATCTCGCGGGATGCCGACTGCACCATCAGCGACACCAGCAGCAGGTAGCGGCTTCGCGGTTAATTCCTATGGTCCTTCAGCTGCCAATGCCAGCTCAGGCTTGTGCTTCAAATGTAACCAGCCTGGGCACTTTTCAAGAGACTGTCCAGGGCAGGCTGCCTCCTACAGTTCTTCGGTTGGCGGCAACGCCAACTCTGGTCTGTGCTTCAAATGTAATCAGCCTGGGCACTTCGCGAGAGACTGTCCGGCACAGGCTGCTGGCCACCAGCACCAGACGTATGCGAATGGCGCCGCATCAGGAGGATACAACAGGCAATCCTATGTTGGTAGTTAAGTAGTTTGGCCGATCACTTGTTTTCTGTTCTCTACTTTGGTACTGCTTGTAGTATTTTCATGTACCTGCACTGCTTGGTCTTGGTTGTCAATAGATGTTGACTGGATAAGGGAACTATTTTGCTATATTTAAAAAACAAACTGGGTAGGAGCTCATAAACCGGTAATTGCTAATGGAGCTCGGGCTCCATGGAATCCTTAATTTGGAAATTTTGAAACTTCAAAAGTTGAATTTCAATTTTTTGAAAATTTCGGGCTCCATGGAACCTGAGAGCAAAGAATCCACTCTCAAACATAAGGGCATCTATTTGTTTTGTAACTTGATGCATCTTCTTTGTACAATACACATACCACACGGATTACCGACCAAATTTGATCGGTGTGGCTTTCACACCCGTCTCGACTGTCCGTCTGACTGTCAGAACCATTCCATCTTTAGTGTCTTAACATTAATCAAACCAAGAGAGACTGCTAAACGACCAAAAATAGATACAACTGCAAACGGAACTGCCTGTGGTATGCTCAATGTTGTGAAGCTTGGCATTGCGCATAACACGATTGCGTTTTGTGCCGTCCGCATTGGGCTTGGCCGCGATGCGCTTGCTCAACCGCAAGCCCCCCTCAGCATTTGGTAACGACCCTAGAGCCATAGTATAGTACTTTGTGTAAAAAACGCTCTTATATTATGAGGCGGAGGGAGTACATCCTAATGTGTTCTTCCGGTTCTAATAGTGCTTGGTGATTCAAAGCGGCCCAGACCCTATGCCAGAAAAAGGTTTCTTCGCTGCCCTCGCGGCCGGTACCAACCGGTCTGTCTGGCAGGTGCTTCTCATTTTCCTTTTACCTTGGATGTTTTCTTTCTCTCGAAATGAGGGATAAAACCTTCTGCATTGGTTGGTGCACACAACTCTTAATTCATCATTGCAACGTTTACAAGGTCTAGATAAGTCGAAAAATGATAAAAAAAAGCCACACATGGCTACATGAAGGAAGACAAACCGGACATAATCAAAAAGAATGAAGCCTCATGCACCACCAATCCTATGACTAGGTCGCCACCCATGTCGACTGAACCTTAATTTTACCTCAGATGCTAAGTTAGTTGCACTTCTAATCACATCAATCTCGATAATGCAATGTGAAACCTTAAACTTTTTCTCCTTGCCCACCTTGGTGGCAGACCAGCCACCCGTTTCCCAAAGCTGGAACTCGACACTTAGGAACAAATTCTTGAAGCTGTTCCCTACCTTCTATGTACTCTCTCCGTCCCGAAATACTTGTCGGAGGAATGGATATATCTAGACATATTTTAATTTTAGATACATCCATTTTTATGCATTTCTTCGATGAGTATTTCCGGACGGAGGGAGTAGTACATAGCAAGCAGCTTCCTGCTCTTTGCAGATTGATATGATCTATACGAGGCCCTCTGGTCACTGAAGTTTGTATCAACCGTACATAGATAGACCATAGATTCTGCCTACACTTCTACTGCCATGAGTGCCTAATTTCAAAGAAGGGAAAAAATATCAGTTCAGACGGGTAACGTCGTTGGCGAATCACCTTGATTCCAGACGCATGCAACACCTGACGGCGTCAAGTCTTCCGGTCCGCGGTAGGCATCTGATGCATGCACACCGTGCCTTCGTTACTTTGCACTTTGCGGTAACTGATGGTTCATGGGTAGTATAGCGATTGTATAGGTCGACCGATGTTACATCGGCAAAATCAGGCGAAGATGGAGCAAGATTTGGATCAGTTAGTTAATTTCTCAGTGCTTGACAAACATCACTCCTGTTACTCTGAAATTGATATATTAAGTTTTAATAGATCCAATCTCTTCCCATCACCTTTAGGAATTACTCCCTCTGTAAAAATAATATAAGAGTATTTAGATCACTACTCTAATTATCTGAACGCTCTTATATTTATTTACAGTGGGTAGGATCTTGGGTCCCACACCATGTGTAAGCAACTGAAATCTCAACCTTAACGGTGAAGATAGGCCTAGGGCAGTTGAGGCTATAGCCCTCGGCCTTGTAACAATAGTCTCTTTTACAATTTCTTCTTATCAGGTATATAAAATTACGAAGTGCATCACTCAAGCTAGCTTAGTCCTAGGCGTAATCCGATGCCAGGCGATACAAAATTCTAGAGTGAGAGACAAAGCAGAGGAATCTTATAGCCGAAAAAAAAGGGAAGATCTTTTGCTATTGGAACGTAGCTTTTGCTTCAGCTTTGTTAATAAGCACTGCCGAACTAAGCACTGTTTTCCCCTAATTTTTTTAATGCAGGCGCATACTACCGAACCAGGCACTGTTTTCCCCTACAGAAGCAATTAAGTACCAGCTTTACCGGACTGCCAGTTGTTTATCACGTTTGGAAACCCTGCAAGTGCAAATCAACAACATTTTTGTTTATTTCTCTTCCTAAAGAAAGAAGACAGCACCGCTTTCTACCTCAACGAGTCACATGTACTCCACATGGAATCTCTACTACCCGATTAGTTTGGCAGCGGAATCAGATTAGCCGCAACAACTCACACGATTATGTATCTTAAAATCCTTGACTACCGCAGGCATTGGACCAAGTGTGAATTGTTGCATACTTTTCCCGTGTTGCATGAGGTTCGGAGTCCACTGACGGAGAAGAGAGATGCTGAAACATGCAATGAATTGCCCAGCCTTGCTCTAAACGAAACAAGCAAATTAATCAAACTAACTACCCACCACAAAAGGCTGAGCTTGTCAGCTTTGCACATGATTCGATCAAATTGGCATATTTTACCTGCTCGTACACCTGCCATGCGCAGAGAGGCACCATCTAGCAACCGGGTCATCTCACTGTCGCCACGCGTGTAGATCAACTCTCTACAACTTCAGTGGAGGCACGTCTTCCTCACTTTTATGTCTTTAATAAGATGGCGCATGCTGACTTTAAAATGGAGCAGGATGATGATGAGCCGACACCAATCACAGATTCCACTGGCAACATAGAGATGCAATCATACAATGTTCGGCAATGATGGAAACTTAAAAGCACCAGAAAATATGAAGACCTTCTCGCGGTGCTTCATATGGTCGATATTGATGCGGTAGTACCAAATGTTTTCCTTCTAGAAAGACTGAGTGTTTTTTCACTCATTACTGTGGGTAGTGATATAAGGCCCAACGGGCAAAAGGATAAACCAGAAATAAGTTACGTTAAGGCACGAACCAATGTTCGCACCCCTCGATCTCAACTAATGCGTCTTGACCGGGGTGACCCAAACCAACGTGTTCACCAACGTCACATATAAAGAGGGGGAAGTCGGCCACACACGATCTAACTAGTTCACGTGCATCTACTTTGCCCTTCTAAATTCCAAAATCGGAGGAAACAGAAAAACGTGTCCGCCCCAGAGTCGCTCCCGCGGGCGACTCCGGGCGGCTTCCCTAGCGCCGCTGCCCCAGCCCCTCGCCTCGGCCTCTCCTCCCTCGCCGCCGCCGGCGACGTCACCGGCCAAAGGCCGCGTGGCGCAGGCGGCGGCGGGGCGTCTCCTCCCGCGCGCAGGTGGCCGACGTCGCGGGGCGCCCCCTCCTGCCCGTTGACGTCGGGCAGCGGCTCTCCTCTGCTCCGGCTCCCCTCCCCCTCTCCGGCGTCGTGGTAGCCCGCAGGAGTGCCCCCTCTCCTCCCTCCCCCTCCAGCGCGGCTTGTGGGGATCCGAGGAGGCGGGTTGCTCTGGCGGCGGATCTGGGTGGCTCTGCCCAGATCTGGTTGGTGTTGGTGGTTGGTGGCGGCGGGGACGACCGGCGGCCCTGCTAAGGTGGTGGTGGTGCTGCTGGCGGCTGTGCTTCTCAGGTGGGGTGGTGGAGCTTCCGGTGGTGTTGTCCAGGGCCTGGATGCGGGGATGTGGGTTGCCACGGCGTGGTGGTGGCTCATGGCGGTGGTCTGGATCGTGTCACGGCGGCGGCTGGTCATCTCCGAGAGCGGCGTCGGCCGTCGGTGAGCAGCCTTTTTTGACCTTCGATCCCTCCCCTCGTCGTCCGGGCTCTACCCTCGTCATAGGGCTGGACCGCTCCCAGTTGCGGTCCATTGCTCGTCTCGTGCCCGTGGCTGCGAGACAGAGCTCGTCTCGCGCCCGGCAGCAGGACCGAGCTCGTCTCGCGCCCGGCAGCAGGACCGTGCTTGTCTCGCGCCCGGCAGCAGGACCGACCTCGTCTCGCGCCTGGCAGCAGGACTGAGCTTGTCTTGCACCCGGTGTAGCAGGACGGGTGATGTAGGCCTTTTTTGGGCCGACCCTTTGGGTCTCGGCGCCGGGGGCCGTCCAGGGGTGTGTAAAGGAGCGACCTTTCCACTCGTCTCTTTGGTTGGGGTAGCGACGGGTCTCGGGTGTGGTGGTGTCAAGGTCTTCGATGCTGGGGCGGCGGCCCTGGTGGTGGTAGCGCGGTGCTCATGGGCAGAGCCCGTGGCTTGGTGCTGCCCGGTGACCATGGCCGTGTGGGCGGCATGGTGACAGGGGTGTGGCGTTCGGTGGTGGTGAGTGTTTGCTGGGGTGAAAACCTGTTCTATCCTCGGACGGACCGGCAGCGGCGTAGCGCGTTACCTTCTTGAAGGCGTTGTCGCGGCTCTCACCGGTCATCGTGTTGCTTCAGAGGAAACTCTGACCCCCGGGTCAGGCGGTGGCGGTGCGCTAGCGTCGTAACCTTCTTGGAGGCGCCGCCTTGGAGCTCTCGGTTCGTCATATGCGTCTTCATCTCCTCGCGGTGGCGTGTTCCCGGTGGAGGTCCCTGGTTGCTCTTGTAGTATTAGGGGTGGTGTTGCTGCGCACAGCGCCTATGTATCCCGTCTTGGGTGTGTGCGTGTGCTGTCGTGGGGTGTGCTTACTTGGGTTGTGGTTGATCTGTGCTTTATATATAAAGCGGGGCGAAAGCCTTTTTCAATAATTCCAAAACCCTAATCCGATCTGGGGGAGCGCTATGCTACGGGAAGATCTTCTCCTACCTTTGCTCCGGTGCCAGGGCAGTGTTGCTAGCGTCCGAAGGGATGCCGCTACCCGCTGCGAGCATCTACATCGAGCCTGCATCACGCTTGCATCGAGCAAGCACGGGACTTCACATTGACTACACCATGGCTGCTTCCATTGGTGGTAAGATCTTAATCTACTTCTCCGATGTATGCGTGATCTAAAGTCTAGGATAAGGTTCCTGTTAAGTAAATCCTACGGGATTATTTCTAACAATTACCTCTAGAGCTGTGGGTATTACTACTAGTTAACAACCCATAGGCTTGTGATTTTGTGTTGCCTCGGCTATAAAGGTTGTGTATTTGCTTGTCGATAATTTACATTATGGTTTTAAATCCCAATTACAGAAATACTTCAGTGGTTTCCTAAATCACCGAATGTCACTGAAATTCAGTTATTTCAGTTTTCATTTTGACCAAATGACCAAAATTTCCAATTGAATTTGACTGAGGTCCAATCAAATATTATGAAAATTTAAAAAATAATTGAAAAAATATTTGAATTTGTGTGTGCTACCCAAATTGTTGAAATGTTTTGGTCGAGAGTCAATTATTTCAGTATGTACCGAGATTAATGAAATTTCAACGAATTAAAAGTAAAAAAAACATCAGCTTTTCGATAGTTTACATTTAGCTTCAGAGCTGCAACATCGTGATAGTTCAGGGAGTAAATGACACTGGCGGTCTAAAAACTTGCGTTGCAGGTGCACTTTAGTCACGGTAATTGCAAACCGAAAAAACCCGTCATAGAACTTGCGTTGCGGGTGCAGTTTGGTCACACGGGTCATCTAAAACCAGCCAGCCACCCGGTTTTCTCTCTTTTGCGGTCCCACGCGGCGCACCTGACATCAATCGGGCGCGAAAATTGACATGCGACGCTCACATGAGTCCCTGGCCTCTTTTCTTTACAGAAAGGCCCCTGGGTTCATAGGTAATTTTGTATTGACCTCTCAAGTGCCGTTTGCTCCTGGTTTTTTTGCACAAAGGCCCCTGCTGCTGTTTTGCAGAAAGAGAACATGACAAGCAGCCATCCTCGTGCCATAGAGGACACATGAATGGATAAGAAAATAATTCATTATCATGTCATATACCCAATGATTCAAGCAGCTGGTAAGCAATTCAGTACTAGTCAAAAAAAATAATAATCAAGCAAACAAGTTGCCAGAAACATGCATTCCCTCTAGGGTGGGCGCAGGGCGAATAGTCACATAAGGTGCTGGGTAGAGTAGGGTGGAGTTGGCGTGAGTGTCATGTAGCCGTGCCTGTAACTATCTTGGGGTTTCTTTCCTCCTTTTCTATTAATAGATGATACACACACTCGTGCGTATTCGAGAAAAAAAACCTGTTACAATTGTAACTACAGCCGAACAAGACCGCACCACGTTATTACGGAATCTGGTAAATGGACTATGTGACTTACATACTCGTGCGAACATGATGTGCCCCACCATGCTAGGCAGCTGCATGAGTTCACATCCGCGCAGCACGCACATATGATTATTTTTTCTGAAGGGTTCATGCATAGAGCACATGCACGCGGATTTTTTTTTATTTTGAAGGGTTCATGCATAGAGCACATGCACGCGGTTCTTTTACCTGTTACGATTTTTTTAGTCATATCTATTCTTTTTTTAGTCATATTATTCTCTATTAAAATTTATAGTTTTAATATTTTATTCATTTTAAAAGAGTGAAAACATTTTGAATGTATTGCAAAAATTGTTCTGCGCATATTGAAGACAATCTTGATTGTATATTTGAAAAGGAGTTCATCGTGTAAAAATCACCGTGTATTCAAAACATGCCCGTCATGTATTTAGAAAAAAAATCGTATATATGAAAGTTGTCGATTATGTATTTAAACAATCACAATTTTTAAAATGATCGTGTGTATCTAAAAAATGTTCATCGTGCATTGGGAAAACGTTCATTACATATGCGAAAAAGTTCGTCATGTATTTCTAAAATGTTCTTCAGATATTCAAAATAACGTTTATCACGTATTGGAGAAATGTTAATCAGGTAGACAAAAAAAATGTTCATCACATATTTAAAATATATTCACCACATGTTCGAAAAATGTTCATCACTTATTTAGAAAAATGTCCACACCGTATCTAAAATTGTTCATCACATATTAAATTTTTTGTTACGTACTACGAAAATGTGAATGGCATGACAAGTAGCAGGGTCGAGCAATTAATATGAATGACAGGCAATGTGTACCTGTCCGGGTCAAAAATCTAAAATAGTCTCAGGCCGGGTATCTTCTGCAGCCATCAAGATACAGCAGGTAGGGACTTTGTGAGAAAAAAACCAGGTGCAAAACGTGAGTCACGTCACTTAAAAGGTCAAATACAAAATTACCTACGAAACCAAGGGTCTTTTTGCGAAGAAATGAGGCCGGCCAGGGACTCATGTGAGCGCCGCGTGACAGTTTTCGCGCCCGATCAACGTCACGTGCCCCGTGCGTGACCACAAAAGAGAGAAAATCGGGCGGCTGGCCGGTTCAGATGGCCAAGTTCTTGGACCGTCAGTGTCATTTACTCTATTTGACGGGAGCGCAGAGCCATAGACCCATAGACCCAATGGCTGCTTTTACTTTTATATGGTTTCATCGTCTTAAAGAAAATCGCCACTACAAGGACACGGCAGAGCAGCAGATGATAATTGTGTCCCTACATACTTAATCCCCTATGGCAACCACCACTGAACATTCCAGACAACAAACGGCGACACCTGCTGCTTGCTCCTGGAGCCTATAAATGGAGGTCCCATCATCCCAAGCCATGGAAGGCAAATCCTGACATCTCCTCCCCCGCCACAGAACCACAAAGCATGGCTCGCGCCATGACCGCCACCGCGGGCAACGGAGACGTGTGGGTAGAGAAGGTGGACAAGATCAGGTACGTCTACAACGCCGTCACCAGGCCTTCTGTTTCCCCTAACCCGAGGCCGGCGACGGTGACGAAGAAGCTGGCCGCCGCCAACGTCGCCATCTCCAGGAAGAACAGCGGGACGACCCTGGTCCGCGGCGTGGCCTCGCCGGAGGACATCGACGACTACATCGCCAGGAAGAAGAGGGAGTTTGCTCTAGGACTGTAGCTCAAGTCGATTTCAGCCCCCGATGGCATGATCATGAGCTAGGATGCTTTAAATTAACTAGTTAGCTATGGAAGCTGCCTGTTGCGGTTGTGATTATGTATGATATGGAGTTGGTCATGCTCATGCATCAACTTAATTAGCGTGTGCATCATAAGTTCTAAGCATGTTTCTTCTTCAGGTCTTTGTTCTTTTATGGCTTGTCTGAATTAAATTCTAGTATCTTCCAATGGTCATTTCAGTTTTCTGGATATCTTGATGGCTATTTTGGATGTTTCATCTCAGCAGGCAGAGACTTGATTACATCAATTTTCGCATGATCATGTGACCCCACTGAGTTTTGTATTCTGCTTTCTGTTGCCCCACGCAAGCTGGAGTGGATAGACACCGGACACCTTGATGCGAATAAAGTATGCAAGATCTTTTGGACTCGATTAAGCAAGAGGATTATTCTCCTTAGGTGATCGATTGTGATATTCACGCGTAGGCCCTTATCTTAAACGCAACTGTTTCCAAATATGTATGAATTTGTCTCTAGCTGCTAGTGAGCATCTCTAGCCTTCCCCCCCCCCCCCCCCCCCCCTAAAATTTATAACTTCTCAAAACCGTGTAAGTCGACTGGGAAAAAAGAACGTTTGGGTAGTCGATCTATTTTGAACCGTTGGATGCAAGATAAATGGCCAGAGCATCTTCTTCAGCCTGCAACCACTCTGTTCATCTCTTTTCTGAAATCACCTGCGTACCACAGGCCCAACCGCCTGCCTCCGCCGCTCCCGCACCAACCTCGCCGCACTGCCCTTCCCTCAACCGCAGCCCACTGCCGTGCTGCCTCCGCCCTCGGCCATCCCTCTATCCCCGGGGATGACTGGTTTTTTCTCCGGCGAACTTGCACTAACGCCGTGCTGCCGCCCCACCCCCCACCCTAACATAGATGATGGGGTAGCTAACTGGTGAACTTCTTCCTCCCGTCCGGCTGTTTCTCTCTTCAATCCCAAATCGACTGACCCCAATTCAAAAGTCAGGCGACTGACATGTATCTATTGTGTCTTAAAAAACACTTGTTTGAGAAGCCACCTCTTCTAGCCTTCCCCAAAACCATTAACTCCTCAGTCCTCAAGTTGCACCCCAAAACTTCCACCCTCTCTTCAAAGTTGAGAAGCTCCTACTAATTCTTCCTAAACCTTCTCTCTCCACCCTGTCACTAGATTTCAATGTGCAACAGATGGCACGCCACCGGAACAAATGCGTCTCGGCTAAAAAACCTTCTCTCTCCACCCTGTCACTAGATTTCAATGTGCAACAGATGGCACGCCACCGGAACAAACGCAACTCGGCTAAAAAACCTTCTCTCTCCACCCCGTCACTAGATTTCAAGGTGTAACAGCTGGCACGCCGCCGGAACAAACATGACCCGGCTATAGATTCCCTGTGCCGCCCCTCCTTCATAGTCAAGGTGTCGTCCGAGCGCCCCCCCCCAAGCCCAACCATGGTGAGGAGCCGACCCACCATCTTGACATAGTTATTAACGTGTCGTCATGCCAAAATCAAGCGAAGGTCGCTGCAATCATCGCCATGCAGCACACGACCACGGTCGTCGACTCGAGCTCCACATCAGAGGAGGACGAGGACGTTGGCGACGATGTGCAGCTCCTCATGTACGAGGCGACAAAGTGGCACTACGAGCTCATGTTCGCGGAGGAGGCGGAGCACCACACTAGTCCTCATTGATCATGAAGCGGTGGAGGAGCACCGCGCCATTGAGGTGTCGATGAAATCCTAAGCGCGACCCCGTTGCCAACCCGTGACATAGAGGGGTATTGATGCTATGTTCATGGAGCTCGGCTCTGACGACTCCACGATGATCCGAATTCCCGGACTTGGATGGGAGCCCACTTTCACCAGGTGCCGGGCCTGACGAGGCGTAGATGTATCTCATTTTAGCTGGAATGAAGAGTGGTAATTATTTTAATTTAGGTACTTTTATGTTCTATTAATGTGGCCGTGTTTTATGAAGAGTGGTAGTTAATTTAGTTTGTAGTCATCACTTGGTGGTCCATGGACCTAGTTGTAATTTTTGGTATTCTCTATACTGTCATGGTGGATGGTGAATAGATTGAAAGTTTCTCCTGCAAAAAATGTGATAATATATTGTATACAATTAACTAAGTTATCTAATCTAGTTTCAAATTATGTTCATTACTCTTTGTGCAAATTTGAGCTTTTGAGGAGTAAAGAATTTTGGGAAAGAGCTACGTGCAAAAGGTTTTAAGGTCATCTCCAACGACTACCAATCGCAGACGATGATGCGGAAGCCACCATCCAAGCCTATTTCCTAAATATTCGCCTATGTTTTTTCTAAGATCGCAACACTCAAAATAATTACAGAAAATAGCACAATATATCCAAAAATGACATGCAAATATCTCTAGTACAACAATAGTTCAAATGTAAATATTACATCGAAGATAACCAAATGTTCAACAACTTTTCCAAATTCATCGATTCCAAGTTCGATGATACTATTTAGAACCGACACAAGTCTTCCCACACACACTGGCCCTTGAGCTTCATCCAACAATGTATGAGCTTGAATGACCTGCTTCAGTCCTATAGTACATCCCGGCAACACGTGCAGTCTATACAACATGTAAAGCAACATTGAACGAATGAATGAATTAAACAACATGTAAGGCAACATGAAGCAAAACTTATAATCTCCATGGTTGACGATGGCCACGGTGTCTCCACTCGTGCAACCACACCGCCAAACTTCCTGATAGAGTTGCAGATGGTAAAAAAGTACCATCCATGCAGTATCAACTTCACATCGTGCTGATGGATGATGTGCATGTCGTACGACATAAAGTTCTTTCACAAATGAAGCGCTGCCAGAAGATTGAGCCCCTTGAGTTCCTGCCTATAAAGTTCGCAGATACGGCCAACGACGCATCGCACAACAATTCATCCTCCTTCATCGAGTATCCCATTATTGTGCTTACTTTAGAACAATAAGAGGTTCAACAAAAAAGCACAATGACATTGTATCAAACACCTGTGGTGTACGCCATGGACGTCGTCGGCATGGGGCGGATCATACCTGATTGCGGAGGGATCCTGGATGGACGATGGCGTATTCCAAGGAGGGCAGGCGTGTTGGTGGGGGCTACAGACTTCCTACGACGCCTAGGTGGTTCTTGGAAAGGTACAACGACCGTGTCAGACGAGGAGGGTGCGGCTGCATAGTAAGGGGGAGTAGGGGCAGAGTGAAAGAAAAATGGACTGAGAGGGATTTGAGTGGGCCGGGGTGTTGGAGTCCTACATGACAGGAGTACGGACTCCCCTAATGCCCCCCACCCCCACACCCCAGTTACAAGAAAACGGACGACCGTACTGCTCTATGGCCCAATGGGTATCGCGTTGGATGACATAATCCGGTCGGACAATTCTATTCAGACATATGCAGACAATTTGAGGGTCAGTGTTGAACATGCCCTAACTCCTCAAGATTGAAGTTAAGTTTTAGAAGGGGGTTGTCATTTGAGGAGTTAATGTTTACGGCAAGGAGCAGAGATGCTGTTTGGACGTTTCGTGCGTATATTGCAACATCCGTATCATTTGAGCTGCTGCAGCACGTAACAACTTTTGCACTTGTACAATATCCCGGTGGTAACCTGGAATGCGGACAGATGCTGCACTCCACGCTTCAGGCGACTCGCGCCTATCTATGCCACTGCTTTCTAGCACCAGTCCCGTCACTTCCACATTTCACGTATGAACGTACTTCTCATCGGATAACCTTACTGCTTTCCGATCGCACCCAGGCCCTTCTTCTCCTACCACCGTACATTTACCAATAAACCAGAGCAATAAACAAAATATCTATCTAATTTAGTGAAATGTATAACTCACACTTTTCAGTTAATACAAATTTTTACAGCTGTTGAATATTTTAGGAACCATCCATCCATCCCAATCAGAGGAACATAAGAGGTATCATACCGGATTTTTTTTTGAAAAGGAGGATGACCTCCAGCCTCTGCATCTGGGAGATGCATAGGGCCATTTTATCGATTATTCTTGAAGACCTTATAAAATATAACAACAATATAAACGAATTTGCCATCTTGGCAGCATCTGCCGCTGCTCCTATCCAAATAATGAAGGGGTGCAAGTTGGGCTATATACCCATACCTCTCACTTAAGCCTAACATCTAAAGCCGGAGGCCCCGGCCGAGCCATCTGACGGGTCCGGGCTCAAACCGGTCTGATGCACTCACATGTGTCGTCGCCCTCATCTTCCACCGGTCCATCTTCAAAGCAGATTGAGGTGACAACCTTGGCAGGTCCTCCGCCATCGACGCCACCATGATGCCAAACAACGACCTCCACCTACGCGAGCCTTGGCAGGTCCTCCGCCATTGACACCACCACGACGCCAGCCGACGACCTCCACCTACGCGACTCCATCTCCAAGCAACGGACATAAACCATGCTTGGAAAGGGCCGCACCACCGCTGTCGCCCACCACCCACAAGCGCCACCCAACCCCAAGGTTCCTAAAGCGGCGCCTTCAAGAAGGGAACGACACCATGAACGCCGCCGCCGCCCAACAGAGTTAGGATTTCGCCCAAGAAACCTAGGGGAAGGTGAAGTGAGGAGATCAGTCCATACCGATGCCTCCAAGGAGGAAAACGGCGCCCTTAGGCGTCGCCGTCGGCGCGGCCGGTCATGGCCGGCCAGGGATTTCGCCCGAACTAGATCTCCGCCACCAACATCACCTCCTGTATAGAACCGGCGACCAAGAGGAAGTGCGGCCCGACCAGGCTGGCCTGCATGCCGAACAGGGGAGGAAGGGACGCGCCAGATCGCACACATCGACTGCAGCAGAAGCCGCCGCCGGCCGCCAACGACCACCGGATCCCGCCGCCCGCGTGGCGGGACACCGGATCCACCACCCGCACGACTGTTAGCCGGCTGTGCCTTGCCAATGGAGCCGCCGCTCCAGATCAGAGGTTCCCCACATAGGAACAGGGCAACCGAGGCCCCGCCGCCACCATCCTTGGTGCCTCGGGCTTGCCCGATGGCTGCCTCAGGCAACGGAGAGGGAGGAAGGGCAGCTAGGGTTGGGAGGAGGAGGCAACTAGGGTTGGGATGAGGATACCTGCCGGACTGATACCAAAATTATGTGGGACCTGTTAGAAGGGATAGAGAAGGATTGGTGGAATCGTTGTTTATTGCTTAAGCCTCGTGGATATATATAGGAGTACATGATCTACTTAGAGTACAAGACAAGTCATAATACTTTCTAGTCTATCCTATGTCTCAATACAATCACGATACTCAATATCCCTCGCAGTCACAACGGTAGCGAAGCTGACGGTGAGGCTGGAGAAGAATCCGAAGGCAAGCCCACAGACACCCCCTATAGTCGTAACGGTCGATGCATCGCGGAAGTCGTGGCTAGAGTGGAAACCCACGAGGTTGCTCAAGCAAGGCGATATCCCTTTATGCCGTAGCCGAGAGCGTAGGGTGGTGTACCCGTGGTCGAGGTAGCTGTGGGAAGAATGCCATGGTCGATGTTGAGTCGGGGTAGCCGGTGTCGAGGAAGTCACCGTGGAGCCGTGGGCGCAAGGAGGCACCTAGTTAATCATGGGCGCAGTGGTGTCAAAGTAGTGGTGCGTCGGAAAGAAGATGTTGTTGACGAGGCATTGCGCCGGGTGTGCCAAAGCCGAGGACACGTCGTAGACAAATGCACGTGTCGGTGTTGCCAGTACCAGGCATGCGTACACGAACGAAGATGAAGTTGACGAAGCCACACCAGGCTTCCCAGCCCCGGGGACACGTTGTGGATGAAGGCACACATAGGTGTTGCCAGCACCGAGCATGCGTAGACGAGGACCTGCACGAGCCGTACGCCATGTCGTAGGATTTAGAGGTGCCATCATAGGAGGACTTGAAGAAGGTTGCAGCGTCAGTCGACGTGGGGCCAATGTCGCCAACGATGGTCGGAGTAGACAAAGTGGTCTGGGAAGAAGATGACGATGACGGCGATGAGCTAGTGCTAGACGAAGACGAAGGGGGTGGACGGGCGGCGCGGCTCGGGTGAGAGCGGTGATGTCTACTACGCAACCTTCTTCTTGTAGACGTTGTTGGGCCTCCAAGTGCAGAGGTTTGTATGATAATAGCAAATTTCCCTCAAGTGGATGACCTAAGGTTTATCAATCCGTGGAAGGCGTAGGATGAAGATGGTCTCTCTCAAACAACCCTGCAACCAAATAACAAAGAGTCTCTTGTGTCCCCAACACACCCAATACAATGGTAAATTGTATAGGTGCACTAGTTTGACGAAGAGATGGTGATACAAGTGCAATATGGATGGTAGATATAGGTTTTTGTAATCTGAAATTATAAAAACAGCAAGGTAACTAATGATAAAGTGAGCACAAACGGTATTGCAATGCTAGGAAACAAGGCCTAAGGTTCATACTTTCACTAGTGCAAGTTCTCTCAACAATAATAACATAACCGGATCATATAACTATCCCTCAACATGCAACAAAGAGTCACTCCAAAGTCACTAATAGCAGAGAACAAACGAAGAGATTATTGTAGGGTACGAAACCACCTCAAAGTTATCCTTTCTGATCGATCTATTCAGGAGTCCGTAGTAAAATAACACGAAGCTATTCTTTCCGTTCGATCTATCATTGAGTTCGTACTAGAATAACACCTTAAGACACACAAATCAACCAAAACCCTAATGTCACCTAGATACTCCAATGTCACCTCAAGTATCCGTGGACATGATTATACGGTATGCATCACACAATCTCAGATTCATCTATTCAACCAACACAAAGTACTTCAAAGAGTGCCCCAAAGTTTCTACCGAAGAGTCAAGACAAAAACGTGTGCCAACCCCTATGCATAAGTTCACAAGGTCACTGAACCCGCAAGTTGATCACCAAAACGTACGTCAAGTGATCACGTGAATATCCCATTGTCACCACAGATAAGCACGTGCAAGACATACATCAAGTGTTCTCAAATCCTTAAAGACTCAATCCGATAAGATAACTTCAAAGGGAAAACTCAATCCATTACAAGAGAGTAGAGGGGGAGAAACATCATAAGATCCAACTACAATAGCAAAGCTCGCGATACATCAAGATCGTGCCAAATTAAGACCACGAGAGAGAGAGATCAAACACATAGCTACTGGTACATATCCTCAACCCCGAGGGTGAACTACTCCCTCCTCGTCATGGAGAGCGCCGGGATGATGAAGATGGCCACGGGTGAGGGATTCCCCCTCCGCCAGGGTGCCAGAACAGGGCCCCGATTGATTTTTGGTGGCTACAGAGGCTTGCGGCGGCGGAACTCCCGATCTATTGTGCTCCTGGATGTTTTCGGGCTACATTGGTATATATAGGAGGAAGAAGTAGGTCGGTGGAGCCGCGAGGGGCCCATGAGGGTGGGGGCCACGCCCAGGGGGGCAGGCGCGCCTTCCTGCCTCGTGGCCTCCTTGCTTCTTCCTTGATGTCCACTCCAAGTCCTCTGGATCATGTTTGCTCCAAAAATAACTCTCCCGAAGGTTTCATTCCGTTTGGACTCCGTTTGATATTCCTTTTCTACGAAACACTGAAATAGGCAAAAAACAGCAATTTGGACTGGGCCTCCGGTTAACAGGTTAGTCCCAAAAATAATATAAAAGTGTATAATAAAGCCCATTAAACATCCAAAACAGATAATATAATAGCATGAATACTTCATAAATTATAGATACGTTGGAGACGTATCAAGTGGCAACGACGCTGAAGAAGAGCGGTGGCCACCGCTGGGTTAGGAGCGCGGCGACGATGCTCAAAGTAGGCGAGGAGAACCCAACAACATGACGAAGACCGGCACGGACGGAGGCGTTTCCGCGCCGAGGGAGGCGGCACGACGCATACCAAGGGAAGTCAACATGTGGTGACGGCGGGTGGGCGCGCCGCGGCGCTATGGCTCAAGGGCGCAATGTAGCGGCAGCTTGCAGGTCAGGCAACAATGGGAAGACCTCGAAGGCGGCGACGTGGACCACTAGCCATGGTGCTATAGCCCGAAGGGACGATGCAGCGGCAGGATGCGGATCGATGGAGCCTCGACAATGGTCTCAGGACGGCAGCGTGGACCACATGCCACGCTCGCTACGGCCCGACGGGGTGATGTAGCGGCGACGCGAGGGTCGGTGCAGCCATGGAAACGGCCTGAAGCAGACGACCTCGAAGCGACGGTGGACCGGGGGCCGTGGCACTGCGGCCCGAAGGGACAACGCAATGGTGACATAGGTCGGTACAACCACAGGAGAACCAACAAAGCGGCAATGCAGCGGCTTAATGGAGCGACACTGTGGTAGCCCTTTGCTCGATCGGTGAAGATGTGAAGATACTCAATGATGATTGTCACGGGATCCTGCGAGAACAAGCGTATACGATTGATCAGACCAAGGTCACGATGAGCCAGGTCGAGAAACAAAGATGTCGGTGAGGTATCCGCAACACGCATCGCGGTGTAGATGTGGTGGGAGTAGGACCTGGGAGAGACACATGTTGTGCAGGGACGCGTCCTGGCTTGCAAGCGGAAACACCCGCCCATGATGCAACGCGCAAGAAGCCAAACCGGTGCACGACGTGAGTCAGATCGGATCCCGCTCATGATCTCCAAAACATCCTCGTCCAAGACATTGCTGTTGGGTAACTTAGCATGCAATTTCAAAAAGTTTCCTACGCTCACACAAGATCTATCTAGGAGATGCATAGTAATGAGAGGGGGAGAGTGTGTCTACGTACCCTCGTAGACTGAAAGCGGAAGCGTTTGATAACGCGGTTGATGTAGTCGAACTTCTTCTCGTACCGACCGATCAAGCACCAAAAGTACGACACCTCCGAGTTATGCACACGTTCATCTCGATGACATCCCTCGAACTCTTGATCCAGCAAAGTGTCGAGGAAGTAGATGAGTTTTGTCAGCACGAAGGTGTGGTGATGGTGATGGTGAAGTAATCATGCAGGGCTTCACCTAAGCACTATGAGAATATGACCGAGGGTGTAATCTGCGGAGGGAGGCGCCACACACGGCTAACAATTGTTTGTGTGTGTTCTAGGCACCCCCTCTCCATGTATATATAGGTGGGAGGGGGAGGGGAGCAGCCTTGGGGAGCCCCAAGTAGGAGGAATCCTACTTGGGGCCCTAGTCCAATTCGCCCCCCTTTCCTTATTACCGAAAGAGGAGAAGGGAAGAGGGAAGGGAGGAAGGAAAGGGGGGGGGGTGAACCCCCTCTTCCTTCTCATATTAGGCCTCCTG